>NW_003805500.1:466836-689027 GCF_000255335.2 Galendromus occidentalis
GGGTTCCACGGGTAGACTTGGGGTTCCACGGAATCGTCGATGGAACCCAAGGGTTCCATGGAACCCCGGTTGGGAACCACTGCTCTAGCGAGCATCATTCGCGGAAGAAGTCGATTAGAGGGTTATTGGCGAGTGATTAACATGATGTTTGGGGTCTTATCATTGAAATAAGTGATTTAACGGCATTTCCCGAATTTGAAGGTATATAGTCGGGCTGGGTGCAAGATTTGTGAACGTCAGGGGATGCGGGGGAACTCGAGACATAACTTAGACCCCACAGCAACCCTGCAGTCTCTTACGCACGTACCCCTTTAGCGGAAAGTATCGAAAAAGTGGCTTATCTCAGCGAGAAATAAATGAAGACGGTATTTATTCTACCTGGATGATTGTTCTATCACCTGCATGACTTAGTTCGGTAAATTTCACACCGGATAGAACTTCTCTGAGGAGAAAATAAAGCTTCCTTCGGGGAGAAATCGGCGCTTCTGTGAATCGGACGATAGTTCCCTAACGAGTGGTCCTAGAGAAAACTTTCAGGGGGCGAAAAGATGCGGGAGTGAAAGAGCTTTCCAACGATGTCAAGCAATTCAAAATCGGTTCAGCCGTTTAGCCGCAATCGCCGATTTAGTGGAAAAATTTCAATTCTCGGGGTCACCGGGGTCAAACCCAGACCCGGTGATAATCTCAAAAGTTGCCTTTTAGGCCCAATGACCCACCATAAAAATTTCAGCGAAATCGGTCCAGCCGTTCAGAAGTTATGATTTTCCGTGGTTTCCGACCACTGTGCGGCGGTCAAGCTCGGGACATCGCCTGCGATGAGCGAGTTTCTCATCTGATGAGCATCCGAGGCCAGCGAGTGAGAACCTCCAGAGGGCATCATCACTGACGTAAGCCGGCATAGGGACCATGAGTTTTTAGATACTTTCCGACATTGCAGAATTTCCGTATGATTCGTCCCTGCGGGTGCCGGCTGATACCCGGCGGAATTGCTCCAGTGTTTTGCTCGCTCTGGCTTAGCCTCATCGGTTTGTTCTAGCTTGCTGTGACTAGGTAGCTAGGAAGGGAGCGAGATGCGAGCAAAATAGGTAGCTGTTCAACACGCAGGCGGTGCCACGAGCGGGGCCTCCGTGAAAAGTCGTTGGATTCGGTGAAGCGTCATGACTATCTGCTCCGTCTTCGTCTCCGGAACCCTGCCGTTCCTCAAAAAGTCGTCCGGAGGAGGAGAGTAGGTACTTCTCGGAGATTCAGGCAGAGACCGTGGGGGTCCCCTCCCTCCCCTTTCTTTGGTGATACCTGGGTAATCTTCTCGTTTATCCCGTGATCGAAAATCAAAACCTCAAGTCTTCGATTTTGTTTACGGTCGCGAATTCCCCGCTCTGCTCTCGAGTCGACCACGTCACGCGAGACCAGTAAGGCTCAGGACGAACGGATCGGCCTGCGGCAATTTTTTTCTGAGAAAGGGTGTTCCATAGAGAAAAGAGCCAAGTTCGTGCTTGACGCGCGACGTCGATTTTCGTGCCGATCCATTCGTCGAGGAAGCGAGGGGAGCTGGTCAAGGAAGCGACCGTCGACTTATGTCGGCAAAAATCAAATTGAAACAACACCGCTGAGTCTCGGCTTCAGAAGGCCCCGCGGATCCCGGAATGGGTCATTGACTTCTTTTTGGGCCGATGTACAAGTCGCGTACAGCGAGCGTTTCCGTGGGCATATCGTTGCTTCGGATGCCGCGACGCTCATCTTGTGCAGGTCAACTCTGAGCGAGTGCTTATATCCCGCATCGGCACGTTTACTATTCGCGTTTGATGCGCTGGAACAACGGATACGACACGCGAGTAGCTCGTACACAAAAGCGGATTGTGATGACCTTTTCGAACAGCCACGCTCTCGAGCCGTATTCGAACCGGCTGGCGGAGGCTTGAGTTCCAGATATTGTTCCCGATCACAACAATGATTGTCTGGCCAACAATCTCGCTTTGTTGCCAAGAATATCGGAGAGCTCGAAAAGAACGAGCTCCAGGCTCAGGAGCTTACCCGCGGCATTCGCCACGCGTGTGACTCGCCTTAGCGATCGGCAGCTTTCGTGTTCAGGAAACGTACAGAGCGAGCCCGAGCCCGAGGATTCGAGCAACGCGAAACCGTGGGGGAGGAGCGGCGGATGCGAAAAGACGAAGCATGAAATGTCATACTGTCATGTTGTTGTTAGGGTGGGTCTATATATAGCAGCAGGCATATTCTAATCTCGGCATAAGGTCAGCAAACCACGCAGGAAAGGAACGAACGGCCCGACTCTTGCTCTAGGGCGAGGTCAGCTTCCGTTTTTGGCCGTGCCCGTGGTCGAATGTGACGGCATCGTGTTTCCTCTAGAATCGCTCTTTCAAGTCGAAGGCTCACGTCTCGCAGGAGGACTCATTCCCGTACCAAGAGCCGAAAAAGAGCGCGCTGCGTAGAGCAAAGGATCATAGCGGAATCGGTATTCGACGTCTTGGGAGGATAGTCGGGCCGCGCGAGGACGAACCTCACGCAATGCCCGTGAGGCCGTGAGGAGGCCGAGCTCTGTGGAAGGAATTATTTTCGAATTCCCTAGTTAGCTTTGAGTGTCCCCGTTATCCATATGAGAACAAGGACAACTCGATCTCTCAAGATTTTTTGTCCACGGCCCTCCAATTAGGCGAGCTCCGTCAGCGTAGAGGTCGTCAGTCGGTCCTACGTACCAGACACTCCAGGAACTGTTCCTCTGTTTGACGTGGAATGGTTTCGCGAGAGCGTTACCTAGCCGCGAGAGAATTCTATTCCATCAACCCGAGTCGCGATCTCGACCGCTGAACGACTGGTGGATGTTCATCCACGGGGAACCTCGGCAGTAAGCCGTCCGTGCTTAGTTTCCGGACTGCGGGAAAAAAACGCAAACCGACCTTGCGGTGTGACATCACAGGCCGTATAAAGAGCTAGTGACGAGGTTCCGGAGGCACAGCTGCCAGAGATAGAGAGAGATCAACGGCACGAATCGACGCAGCAGTCATTATTCATGAGAGTTGCCCTATGCATGTGAAGTAGAATTTAGGAATCTAGGTCTTGCTTTAGAACGGGTATTCTGAGACATTGAATAATGTGATTACCTAAACGGATAGAGCGAGCGAGCATTCCTGCCTATGCCGCGGTTCAATAGTTCGAGCGCATGGACCGGAATAACCTGAAACAATCATCGAACGCGAAGGAGCTAAAAATAAATCACCGCGATCACTTCCGACGAAAGATAGCTCCTTGATGAGCATCATCGCCCTGTAATCGATCGGTGAATGCTCCGCAATCATTTGCGTACAACAAGTACTCTGCCGTGCGTTTCTAAATTTGAGCCTACGACTTCACAGGGCCCGTCCTTGGAGGTCCCTATAGTGCTTCTCCACAATGGGGAGATCGATCAAATGATACTGAGTATTCTGGGAATGTCGATGCATCGCTCAGATACGGCTACTCCGTTCGGACTGCGGAACTTCTCAATCAAATATCGTTTAGAATCGAGCTGTTTGCAAATCTCTGATGGCTGATGCCGGCGCCGATCGAAATCACGGATCCGCTGCCTCGCCCGCTCGGCCCTATCGAGATGAACCCCGCTCGGCCCTATCGAGATGAACCCCGCTCGTCGGGAGGCCTGATTAATGCGTCACGTTTGAGGCTTTCGCCTACTCGGAGATGAGGATGACTCCCTTGGGAATTCACCCGGCGTAGAATTCCCAGCACGACATTTGTCGGATCTTGTTTTGCGATGCGAGTCTCTGAAGGAGCGGATAAGGTCCGAGCTCCAGTGGAAAGCGGAGAATCGCTGCGAGCGAACCATTCAAGTCTTTCACGTGAGCTCGAGAGCTGTGGCTGACGTGGAAACGGAACCCGTGGTTGATATGAAGTTTATTCGGTATAGGTCAGCCTCCGAGGAATCCCAGCCCTCTTCCTGAAGAACGATCAAAACTCTAGCTCACGGCCGCGGAAATTTTCCTGCAAACTCATCCTCAATGTTATATTGCCGTGTACCTTCGTTACCCTGGATGCCGAGGGGATGAATCGCAATAGTGAGACAGTGGTGAGAGGAGGCCTGTCCCACTGAACCTCCGTCGTGATTGACTGGTTGATCATTCGATTAATTCATGCATCCATTTGGCTTTAAATTACCCACCCTAATTCTCTAGTTACGCAAACAAAGTTGATGCATCAATTGCTCCATTCAGTTGTTCTACTTAGGGCCCTGTTCAAGACGGCACGACTGTTCCCTTATATTCTTCCGGTGTTCCCTTCGCACTGCCGTCGTCGCGTGAGGGCAGCGGCGTGCCAGTGTTCAATCGTCCAGAAAAAAAAAATGGGGGTGCATATATCCGGAAGGTCTGTCCGTTATGTGGGTCACTTGCGAATACAAGCGCCACGAGCCCGATTTCGAGTTTCATAACGAGACACGGAGCAAACGTATTCTCCACTCGAAGCGGAATCTAGCGTGACTGTCCGCTTTCAATTACCCTCCGCTGCGAGTACGAATCCAATCGCCTGCCCTAGCTCGCGGTGCGCTGCGGAACAATGACAAATCTGCAGGCCGGTTGATTGTATCCATGGGAATCTCTTCGTTCTGACTGCTTCAGCGGAGTTATTTTTGTATAGAAAAGTCTCTATGTCCTTGAGAGAGAAACATTGCCCCGTTGAAGCCTCACAATCGCAGCTGAAGAGACGCTGTAGATGACGCCGGAATTATCCGGGGAAGCGAATATCAGAAGTCATCAATAGGAACTATTGATTGGCAACTGAGAGGAAGAACGTCGACCTACCGCGTTCCGCATACGAACCGGGAACAGCGGATCCTTTGCTGAAGACGGAAAACGATATTCTTCCCTCTACTGATTGCCGGGAAGGCCAAACTGAAATTAGAGGAAGGGTAAAACGCTGACGCAAGGTGAGTCCGGAGTCTCTACCGTTGGCTCACGGGAAGACCTCATCGATGCTTGTGGCTACCTTCACATTTGATTGAAAGTACCCAGTCCAAATCATACCGTTGACTACGGAAAAAATCGCGTTATCAGCAGCCCCAGCAGGGAATATTCTCCTGTCATCACATGCTCTGGCAGCGGCTTCTTCGATTTCCAGAGGACCAGGCTACGGACGGTTTCTGGTCGATGAGAATCATTTAAAGCCTCCCACGGCTCTCGGCGAGCGGTATAAGCTTTCCTTGGCGCACGGGCACTCATTTTCTATTTTCATCCGCGCGATCCACTGCGAGAGTCGCTCGTTTGTCGCCCGTTCCCACCTAGTGCGCTCGCAGAGCTCGAGGAGCTTCTAATGATCTTCTTGCTCCGAGTCGTACGATCATCCACAGTCTTAGATACATATGCGGTGTCCGGATTTAAAGCGGAGCTGTGTCAGGTCAACACGGAATTGATCGTCATATCCTCGGAGAGTCCCAAAAGAGCGACGGCGTGAATTAGTCGGGGAGCAATCATGTGAGCTGATAACTCGGCCCAGCATTTGCGGTCTCGGGACGAGGACACGGCATCGACGGGCTCAGCTTTGTTGGTGTCAGGCTCGCCGTAAACAGAGGGAGCTTCGAATGACCGAGTAGCTGAGAGCATTAAGGCCTGCGATTGACTCACAAATTCCAACGATCCAGCAGTGAGGTCGTTCTGTGGACAGCGTAAAAGAGATTCAAGCACGCAGATGCATCCCCGCTTACACCTATGAGAGAATCATTGGGGCAGCAAAGCGGTCCACTGGAATCGTCGACCACGGATCCGCTGTTGACATTCATTCCGAGAGTCGTACCCCTACTCTCGTTGCAGGTCAATACATTCATGCTCTGGATCACTCGACTTTGTCATCGAACGATGGTCTCAGAAAAGGTTCCTGCTCGCTGCAACAATGATTTTGCGAAAATGAACGGAGGCAGTTTCAATTCTACTGGGTCGGACGGAATTCCGGCATGCTCGATTGTAGATAATTGCGTGTAGAACGCCAGCTAATAGCAAGGCGCAATCGATAATGATCATTCCGAGGAACTGCCGTCGATCACAATCGATTTCTCGAGAAAACCTTTGCTGAGCAAGGGAGTCCGCTCCAAGCTATCGGAGAACAAAAATAATTGATCTATTCGAAAGAGAAAAAGATTCGCTCCCCTTACACTCTTCGTGCGTCCGGCCTTGGCGCTACCCACGTCTCGATGACTTACACCTCCGACCTTTCAGTCAGCGATACTTCGTCGATTCGCTCAGCCGACCGAGGCTTTAGTCAACTGAGTTCGCACAAACTTCACCCTCGCTGCGATACTGCGATCGAAGCTAATCGAGCGATCACAGTCTCACCGTAAAACTAATCGATTACCATATTTAATTCCAGGGGAGCGTGCCGTGAGCAGCTCGATGCCAGGTGAACCACGCGGCCGGGGCATGAAGGTCTCGGAGCACCGGACGACCTTTATGGTCACTCTGGGACTCCTGCTCTACTTCCTATGGATGGACGTAGCTCTGTACTATCGAATACAGAGTTTACCACCCCCATCGGCACCGGAGACACCTCCCCCGATCTCAGGAGAGAAACCTCAAGCCGGTCCACCGAGACTTTTCTCACCGTTCACGGGTTGGTACAAGTTTACCGATATGCTCATGATCGTTCAAAGCATCTACGTATAGGTATTCGTTTGCCTTCGGGGTCAGTCTCCTGCAAGCATATCCGTACAAGCTTACATGTAGATCAAGTTTCCGAATATTGCCAGAACTAGGGCCCGAGAAAGAGACTTCAGTCTCCCAAGATGAGATTTTTCTTGGGACCGGGTGGGATAACCTGTCAGAAAGAGGTAATCAGCTAGATTCAGCCGGGACTTTTGCTTTAATTTCCAGGCCTATCAATAAAGATGATGATGTTGGACCAAGTCAACAACTACATACACACACCTCTAGCAAATATATTCAGCAAGGTGACGAATTTCTCTGAGGTTCTCTCGTTCATATCGCCGAATATGGTCTCGTTCGCGGGCTTCCTCTCGGCATGCGCTGCAGCCAGATTCGTCATGGTAAGTGTTCGTGGTTCTGCGTTGTTTCGAGAGTTCGACAGTGATCGATGTAGTCGCCACCAATGTACTCGAGTCCCACTTCTTTCGACGAGAATATCTCTACTCCAAGTCGGATACTTCTGTTTATAAACTCCGTCTCGGAACCGATCCGACCGAATCGTAGCTCGACTGAGCGTTCCATTCCCTCCTCGATTCGGTATCCCACGATTAATTCCGTCTTTACGGCCGAGAGCAGAAATTTCCCCGACGTCCACAGAGGGGTGCTTCGCCCTTATTTCACGGCGGATAGGGCGGTCAGAACGAATCTCTTTATTTTTCTCCGAGAAACCGGAGTACGCTTCTACTGAAGGTCCAGAGTCCTTTCCGTCAGAAGTTAATGAGGAAGAGTAAATGGAATCATTCATCTTTTCCACAGCACGACTCGTTATCTATGCACCGCTTGGCTGTTTTCATGTTCTGTTTGAGAACCTGGTTCGACGCTTTGGACGGCACGATAGCGCGAGAGAGACGACACATGGTCCAGTTTGTGTCTCTAAGAAATACCTCAGGTTACGTCGTCGACGGTGTCGCCGACGCCTGCGGCTTCAGCGTTTTCCTAATCGGTGAGTCTTATATAATCTCCGAGGTCACTACTACGGACCGTCCCTCGCCGCTCTCGATTTTCGGTCGGCTCCACGCGTGATCAGCGGGACCGCTTCCTCCGTGTCATGGACCGAACGTGCAAGACCGCATCTAACGAGCGCTCCATGCCTCCTCAGGTTGTTTCTTCTTCCTGAGACGGAAACTTCCTACTTGTAAATTGTATTTGCCAATGTCGCAGCACGAGAAAAGTAGAGCTTCGAATTATATGCCATACTCGCCGAAGCGGATCGCAACAGTCGTCGGTTGCTTCGGACTCCAGCTGGCCATCAGTTGCGTCTTCTGGGACCATTACATCAGCGAATATCATGACCTCTTGGAAGTTCGTTCGCCGCAAATCAATCCTCATGATCAGTCCGAAGTTCTCCGGTCTTCGCTCATGTGGATCATCATGTGGTTCTGGAGAGTGTCGAACGCCCACTCGTTGATGCACTTTTTCTTGTTTTTCATTTTCTGTGATCACATGTGGGACTTCCTGTTATGGATCCAGTATATCGGACTCGTCAATATCGGTGTACTGGTGGCCTTCACCGAACTTCATCTCAGAAGCGTGAGTCCCATCGATCTATCTGAATATATAAACGCCAAATGCACAGTAGTTCTCCCTAGAGAGTTTTTCGCCGTTCCCCGGAACTCGAATCGGAACCTCTCATCTGGAGGATTCGTGTTTTATAATTCCTTCAATTTTCGCAGGTGAAGACTTATCTGCTGTGAAGACAGCTCGATTCAGAAACGCGCCAAACTCATAATAAAATAGTAACGTCAGAGAAAGAACCAAGTCTCATGACCCCGGACTCGAGAAATGTAAATAAATCAGACAGTCGCCATGCGACTATGCGTCTCGTGATTTTCGTTTTCCTTCGGTGTGATAGGGCTGGGCATCTTAAGGGCGGTCGATACAGATTTCCGTCTCTGAGTGCTCTACTCTCGAGTCGAAATCATCCGAGGAATGATGAAGGGAAGTTCATTCCCTCAAGGAGAGCATGAATTCTCCATCTCAAGAGTACTACGAATCCCTCATCTATCTGAATATTTTATCGCTGCCAGGAGGGAAATACGTGACGGCTGATATTTATGGTGCTGTTTAACGCATCGGCTCAGGAGTCAAGCTCGGGTTCGCTCGTTGTTTGCTCGAACTCGGCGTTCCAGCCTTCTAGCGGCGTCATTGCTTTACGCGCCCCGCCCACGGAGCGCTGTCGAATTCAAAGCAAGGACGGATAAGCGTTCCGCATGACCTGTCCTAGCAGCTATCAGTTCGTTCACGAGCAGCCGGATTGTGGAGGCACTTCAAAGTATGCATCGATCGCGTAAGCGCTCAACGCGCTCCGGGAATGGAGTTGTTCTCTAGTCGGAATGAACAGAATCTACAGAATCGATCCGCCGTTTTTGAGTGCTCAGTCGAGCATCCCCGATTCCGGCTGATCGATTCAAAGATGGAATCTGCGCAACGACAGGTCAGTGGCTGCTGAGCACGGAATCCGGATACCGTGAGCTGCATGCAACTTCCGTTATAATTCTCGAAGCGACGACCCGTGGGTCCTCTGTGCCGAGGCTCCAAAGGTCAATCGTGGCGCGGGCTAATCGCGGATGATCTTGGAGCCCGCGAAGCCGCCGAGTCATCTATCTTCCCAGAACGATAGGCGATGTCACACTTTGATTCATACGGCATTTAACACATATATATACGCTCTGGAGAGTCTCGATTCTCACGCGGCTGGGTCGCGGTCCTCAGATCCCAACATAGCGTTCCTGTATCGAAGGTTGTCGATCGATCGATATCGGCAAGCTCCTGCCAAGATTCCCGAATCATTATTTTTGCACCTAGAGTTTCGAACGCGAAGCAGGTGCCTGGGCACTTTCTCCTCTGTCTCGATCAAAGACCCATTGCTTTCAGGGGAAACGCTCGGAAGGGAATTTTTCCTGGCTGAAGGTTCCGCGAGGGTTTCCGTGAGGTTTCTCGTAGTAAGGCTCCGAGGCTCTTCCTCCGGCTCCCCGTGCGGGCGTGCGGGTTTCCGTGAGAGACATTCGATCTCGGCTGCCAGCCGAATTATCAGGTTCTGGTCAGGAGGCTCCATGATATCTCCAGTATCCTCAGGGCCCGATGGACAAGCTCGTGGATATACGAATATGAGATGGCGGAAGCGCGCGCGGGACATGTGAAGATCTGCGTTGGATCGGCCGGCGTTTTTATTCACTGAATCGTTGAGCGCAGAACTGGGGAATGGAGGATGGGAAGCAGGAACTCCAGACGCATACAGCCGAGACCTTGTAACTTGTTGTCTAATAATTTCGCCGTGCGTTTCCTTCAAGATTCAGACGCGCGGGCTATGAGCCCTTGACTGTTCTGGGGCAGGGAGACACCCTCCCTCCTGAATCCATTCCGAGCATCCGGATACATCAGGAATGAATCGCCGACGCTCAAGGACTCGGATATCAGGCTTGGCCCCGTAAACCGACTCAGCCGCCGTCTCCTCTCTCCGTCCGTGAACCCCGTCTTCGAAAAGGTGCCGTTTTGGTTCGAATCCTCAGAACTTCGAGGAGGGACGTGCTTTTCCGAGCGGGTCCTTCGACCTTCTTATGAGAACGACGAATACCGGGATTCCTGGCGTTATCCCGTATATTTACCAGACGGGACACTGTTCTTGCGCAATTCGAATCTAACAGCTTGAGCGAGAGCATCAGATATCTCTCGAGCCGTTCCCGTCGAGTTCTTCGCATCGTGTAACATACGTGCCGCCATTAGGACTGTGCCCCGGGGGAAGCAAAAACGAGGATCGAAGCGGAAGATGTCCGAATCCGCATCCGACCGAGCCGGTTATTTGAATAAGGAATGACTGGATATCGCAGCTCAGACATAGTTCATAGTAGGAACGCTGACCGAGAGACGGTCGTTACAATATTCTTGCCGTCAGATAGACTTAAGATTACACCCGAGTGAATGTCTAATTTTTCGGTGGTGACCATTTTATAGCTTTCAAGCTGAGGTACAACGCTCAGTCAAGAGCAGAGGATCAATTATTGTTCTGTATGTCCAGTTCGTGATTTATCAGCGAGATGTTTTTCTCCAATATCCGGAAGTAACTATCCATGGAGGCGACCGCTTCATGGGACTTCGGGGAGTCCAACCTGTCTGGTTTCACAGCCTAGAAGAAAATCAGAATGATTTGAATTTGCGCTCCTTGATGTCGACTGATTGGAGTTTAGACTCATGGGAGCGTCGCGAGTTGCGAGCGTCAGGATAGAATCAGAGAGCACGAATCCCTCAGCTCAGAAAGCTATCGAGGCGAACCTCTTTCAGACGACAAACGACATCGCTGTAGTCTTTGTTTCCTCTGAACTCTTGGCCGTCTTGGAGCGCAGTTTTCACTTCTCTGAGCATCTCAATGAGTTTCAGATCATCTTCTCGCTGCGTGGAGCTGGAATTGTGTTGAGGGGAGAACATTTTCAAGCTTGAAGAGTCCTGCAATCTTGAGGATGACAGTTTCTCCAACTCATTGATGGTCTTCTTGTCCTTCACGTGTTTCCTGAAAGCGCGATCCGGATGTAAGACTTATTGCTCCTCGACAGAAATTGGTTTACACGCCATCCACCTTCGAGTTTAGCGGCGTCAAGGTTGGCGCATCGACCGTCAATGCTAATACCTCTTCAGCTTATCCATCTCCTCCCGAAGAACTTGGATTTCATTCCGAAGCTTATCGTTTTCTCGGAGCATGTCGTTTTTTTCTTTAGAAGCCTGCGTCACGTACTCGTGTCCAGCTAGGACTTTTTTCAATGTTGATATAAGATCATTGAACATGGGGTACGATGGATAGTAATGCGGCTGGAAGATCAACGATGATTTTTCGTGAAATTTCCATGATTGACGACGGATAATTCTTGACTTCATTCCCGTTATGCTTTTCCGAAGCCTTTGAAAACCAACCATGGTTTTAGCCGTGTGTTCCAGACCGTCGAGCTGGGTTCTTATGAGCCGGCACTGTAGCTCTGCCCTCTCGAAGTCTTTCCCTCCGAATGATTCCAGCCTCGCGAGTAGTTCTCTGAGCATTCGGAGATTGACGGACGCTTCCTCCACTTCTTTCTGGACTCGAGAAACTTTCTCGGATAGGTGGCCGATCTCGCCGTAAAATCTCTCCAGTTGCTCTTGGAGAACAGTCCTTTCGGACGGAAATCGGGAAACGCAACCTGTGGGTCGATATTCGTCAGAGCTCTCCGACGACTCGAAATTCACCTTCAGCTTGCATCAACGACCAGCATGCTCCACAGCTCCGGGGCGGAGCGGCAATAGAGGTTTTCGAGATGATTGGGATATACCAGCTTCAGACATAACTCACCTTGACTCGTACCGTGGGACGCACGGGACGAGTTCTCTCCCGATGTCCGCGGACTCACAGGGAGGGATTCCTTCTGAGATCGTCGTCTATCTTCGTCCGGATGACTCGTCGATGATTTCTTCGAGGATTGCATCTTTGTGTTCGCCTGTTTCGGGACAGAACACGGGGTGAGCTCGTTGTACAATGAAATTCAGATGGATAAGATTCCGAGTCAAAACTTTTCAATCGCCAGCGACCTCTGTGCCTTCGCTATTTCAATACGCGATGCTTCCCCAGATATCTTCCTGTCGATTTCCCGCGCGGGATCGATTACATGCAACTTACGTGGTGAGAATGTCGAGAACCGGCGGGAACGAACGGGCCGACGGTAGCTCCTCTGGTGCAAGAAGTTTTGCTTAGTATATTTCTCATATTCATCATTGCTAGCACTCAGAGATTATTCGGCATTCTTATCGTCGAATTGTCTTAATGGAACTTGCTCGGAATGTGGGTCTTTAGAATCGCTGGGTGCGCGGTTTGATTCCGGCAATCTCCGAAAAATTTCTAATTTTCTCGGAAACTCACACCATGGTGGGAAACACGGAGCGGGAATTCCGAGGCAGGCTACGATCAACACCGTCCCGCTACGGAGCCTTATGACGACACGAACAGCTGAATCGTCAACAGATGATTATCGTGTGAGAAGAAATCTGAGTTCTTGGCGTTTTCTCCTAAGCGCGGGTTTGAAACATAAACAAGCATAACAAAGCAGTAAGAGGGAGTAGCGAATCTGCGCCCTGGGGGAGAAGAGCGAGTCGGGGCGCGCAATTTTGAATTCGAGCTCCGCCCTCACATGGGATGTGGGAGTATTTCTGTATGGAAGCATACTTCCTGTAGCGGCCGACCAAACTCCGTGGACGAAACGTCCCTCAACGGGACTCCACCGTCTGGCCTTCCCCATCCAGCTAATCACTTCCCAGACGTTTTCGGGCTGTTCCGGAAGAGATATCAAGCTGCGCGAAAATCTCAAGTCGTAGGCGGATTGCGCCGAGGATATCTGGATGATTGGTATTCCACCGAATTGATATCAGAAAACCCCTAGGTGACGCGTGTGAGGCCCGAAGTGCTGCCCTTTCGAGAAGGAAAAGAAGGAGGTGGGAGTTTCTCAGTTTTGGCCATACGATTCGTCGCTTTATTCCTCATCTCGCTGTACAGGAGTAACAATTTATTTTGTTTGATTTCTTCCTTTCGCACCATTTCTCGCGGAAGAACAACTAACTAGAGGATAATTGAGTACACGATACATTTTTCCCCGAAAGTCTGTCGGTTTCGGCTACTACACATCGTTTCCTGAGGCCTTTCACAATGCGTTGCGGGAATAATTCAACTCTGCGCTTAAGTGATGAACGTTCCACTTTCGATTACGTATCATCGTTCCTCTAACTACGATGCATTTCCTTTCCTTTCGGTAAGTTATCCTTCTCGCAGGGAGTGTGCCCTCAATCTGAAGTGATTGAATATTACAATAATTTCTCCTTCCTTTGCGGAATCTCAATCCTTTCGCGATGATCACTGGATTATTTTCTCCATGAACACTTTGTTGATTCGAGCTCAAGGACGACATGATAACTTGTATAAAACTGAAAACCTAGCTAATTATATCACATCGACCGCGAAACCATACACCTTTGGGAGACGGTTCTAATGCCCTCGCGCAGCAAGCCGAAAATTTGGAGATCTGATCCGTTTTCCACTCTCAATTACCAATTCCAATACAGTGTCGCGGCCGACGCGTTCTGTTTCTCGCTTCCACAGCTCCCTATGCATTCAATTTGTAAGTTCGAGTTCTATCTGTCGATTCCTCCTTTATGTGTCAGGGTGTTTCCACAGATGCTCGATTAAAAATAACATCTACGAAGGAGAGGACGGGACAATGGAGTGGTTTGAGACTTTCTTGAAATCTCTCCTCCGATTCGAATCCAACAACGCCGGAAATAGAAAATTACCCTCCTGAATCATCCCTCGGAGTTTCATGACGCGACAGTGCCTCCAGACGTTGTCAGATTTTTTCGGAAGAAGTCTGGCAAAGAAGAGCATCTCTGAAACTGAAAGCTCTTGTGAACTTTTGAGGACTTTCTCTCAACTCTCGAAGAAGCGCCATATCACAAATGAAGTTTTTCTACTTCAGGAAGTCTTCCATAATCAGCACCTTCTTCAGCGGTTTCGTTTTTTTCACGGTGGGTTTGAATGTAGTCGTTGAACAGTGCGAAGCCCCCGGAACCCACTCTGCGTAACTCGACAGATGTCGTCATCAGGGGAATCGAAGGGTGTGATCATGAATATATCGGAGAAATCAGAAGTTATGGGGAGACAAAGGTAAGTTTCAGGCAATGAGCGCGTTCTACACGTTAAGTCAGGGAGGCCCACTCAGTCTCTCAGTCAGCATATTGTCGGATCGAGGAGGATCTGGAATCGAGATGAAATCAGGAGTACGTAGACTTAGAGCAGTCCATACAAGGGTATAAGGAGTAGCACCAGGAACGGCGATCAACGCTTATGTGTATCGGATCGATCGTCGTCGCCACTGTAACAAAAGGCCACTTGGAGTCACTCTTAACTCGAACAATAATTCCTTGATTACCTGTCTATCACTAAAAAATACATTGATAATGATCATCTTAAAATCCGTAGTCGATAACGGAGAGGAAGAACTAAGATCGAGACCCACGGAAGTGGAATATCCCTCTGTGATCTCAACGCTAATGAGACCCCGTAGCGTGAGTCTCTCTCGCTCATGATATCAGGTGACTTCTCCGTCCATCCGTAGCAGTAGTTTTCGGAGAAACTGACGAGGAAACTTCCCCCCGAAAACGGAGGTTCGAGATCCGTGAGCATCTGATGTGTGTGAATGTTCCGAGAATTTCCCTGTCATGTTGACAAACGATCATATCGATCCTCCTTATTCTCCCCGTCGTATTAACATTTCGTTCCCTTATCAGGTTCGCTAAAGCGCTGCTGTCCTCGTTAGCATCGGCATTCGCTATCCCCGACGAGATGAATCAAGTAATTCAAAAGACAGCAAAATAGACAGATACAAGTTATGTGTACGCGTGTATACAGAAACTTCCCTGTAATGAAGGGATAGGGCAGTAGTTGTCTTCGTGTGGCATCTGGACTCCTTCGACAGTCAACCGAACCGAAATCTCCTCCATCCGGTCCGATCCGAACAAGCCTACCGGAACGTTCAGATAAAGCCTCCCATCCCGCTCCCCCCGATATTCCTCCGCCTGAGCCGCATCCGTCTCCGTTTCTCCGCCGAATCGATTCCTCGCGGGTCTGACGTGCATTTCTACAGCACCATCTATTGTATCTCCGGTCGAGGCCGAGAAACCCCCACATCCTCACACTTCCCGCTGTTCCTAGTACCGAATACATCTCGAGTAAATTTCGACAGCGGGAAAAAGAGTGCGCGGCGGTCTCCAGCCAACGTTCAAGCAACTCCTCGTCGCGTTCTTGCGAAAGTAAGGCCCAGCGTCTCAGAAACAGCCGTTCCTTGTAACCTATACGGAGCTTGACCCCTGAACGTGAAAACAATCAAGGCGCGCGCTTCTTGCCCTCTGGCTTTCGAACCTTAGTTGTTGTTGAGTCTAAACTACCTGGCATTGAGACTTTGTTTCTTCATATTTTCGTTTCATCTCATTCGTGAGTCCTTCAATTCCAGCTCTCCCGTGTGTTTGCTTTCGGCCTCCTCGCTTGCTTATTAAGTTTGCTTGTTTGTTTGTCCTCAAGTAATTTGTGGATCGAAAACAAATATACAAATTGATTAGAGAATCTACTCGTTCAGCGCGGATGATGATCCGAGGCCGGATTTGGCCGAAGGGAAGCTGCTCGCCCCCAGCCCCCCAACAGCACCCATCGAGAGAGCTTCAGCTCCCATGAGGATCCCCTCGCCGACTGGACCGAGCGCTTGGGCAGTGGAATCGGAATTCTCGGCGTTTGGAGTGTCGGTCGAGTTCGAAGAAAGTCCTCTGGCAGCATCCATTTTCGTCACGAATTCGCCGAACATGTCGCGGAATTTCGGCCATGACTTTTCGGGAAGTGTAATCGCTGCTCGGAAATTATTCTTCACCTGTCATGGAAGTGGGAAGTCGAGTCAATTTCCTGCCAGTCCCGACCTACGATCTCTGGAGCATCGACGAGGGTGCATCGGACATCTTCCTCGAGTTGCTAAACTCACCTCGGATACCCTCATGTAGATGCCGCGGCTGTTCTGGCCGATGTCGAAGTAAAAAATTTTGTCTTCGATACGCATGTGACGCCCTTCGGGAAGCTCGCCTTTGAAGCCGCCGTCGTCTGTGCCGTACTCGATGAGGAGATCGGTCAGACAGTCTCGGAACTCGATCAGGCCTTGGGCCGGTATCGCGATCTGAGTTCGTGGTCCCGTCCGCATGGCCATTGTTGCTGAAATTCGGAAAAGGATCCTATCTATCAGGATATCCAAAGGAGCTCGGAGGTGGAGATCCCGATATCAATCAATGCAATACGATAACATCAGCGAGTAATAGTCAGAAGGCATGGCCAGATACCGATAGTCTGCGACACACGAAGGAAACGACCGCGGGAGTTCTCCTTGAGATCAAGATAATATCTCCGATTGTCTTTTATGATGACCTCGCTCTTCAGTTTGCCGTCTTCGGGGGCATTGTGAGGATGCGGGGGCCCGAGCTTTGCGTAGAGTTCAGAGAAGTGGGTGAGATGATCGCGGAATTCCGCAGCCGTCGACATGGCCAGCAGAAGGCGTGACTTACGGCCCGCCACGCCTACTTCGGCCACCTGTAAGAGACAGAATGAAAGTGTTTCGGTTTGCTCGCCCTGAGTTTGTCCCAGCAAGATTGAATCGCGGAGGTAAGAGCTTCTTCGGTGCCCCGATTGCAGAGAGCTATTTTCGCAAAATTTATCGAGCAGACTCTACAAGTGGTGGAGCCGAGGCTCGCCGGGGAGAGCTCGAAGGGACAGTCGCGATTCCCTGAGATTCCCATCGAGAACCGGAGTGAATTCGGAATCGAATACGGCTCGTGTCGATAGGGTTGTGATTACAGGACGAGCGCTAACACGGACGAGCTGTCACAGCTCGCTGCCAAGGAAATCGAACTGTGTTCCACGCACTCCAGGGTGAAGTCTACTTTCCACATGAGAACACTGACCTTGATGAAACGACCTCTCCGGTTCTGTTTGACGTCGAGATAGAACCTCTTGCTCTGGATCTGTAGCATCTTCGTCGCAAGTTCCTTCTCTGCTCCTCCACCTCCGCCGTCCGTGGCCCCATCTGCAAAGGAAACGAAACATTTTTTCCAGATCGTAATAATCCTATGCCGAGCGGACATGCCGCATTCTAACCGACGTATTCGACGCACAGCGTGATCTTCTGTCGCATTTTGGCTTACGGGGCCTTTCCCCACTGAAAGCCCTCTGGAGCGAAAAGGACCACCGTGACCACTCGAACAGGAGACAGAAAAGGATCTCAAGACAATCGAGACTCAATATAATACCTTCGAGAAGGCTTGAGGCTCGGGGTCCGAGAACGTGGAAATTGATATTGGTGACGGTACTCAAGAGTTATGGGTCAATTGGGCTAGTTCCGAGTGGGTAGGTTCGAGAGTGAGGACTGATGGAATTCAAGGTCAGTGCTCAGCGGAGGAATTCAGCCACCCTCCGCCGAGAGACTCTTCTGTGAGGTGTTGGACTCATTAAGAGGGCTCCGTAGGTCACGGGATGTCTCCTTGAGTCGAGCCGTGATGGAATTAAATTCGAGATTTCAGGGAGGGATTTGCGACTTGGTCCGCTGTCACTCGCCACCGTACGCAGCCCTGTCGCCGGCCTTCCACGAACTTGTATCAACACCAGAGCTCAGATGAGCTCCGGCTTCTTTATTAAGACGACGACCGGAGACCGAGTTCTTGCCAAGCGAGGTGTGATACACGACGACAGTCGCGGATGGGAGGAGGTCGCTACTCGGAGCTCACGGTCAACCCTTCGAGATAAATTCCGGGAGGATGCGGAAACGTTTTCTGCCCTCCATGAGCGGAGGTAGACGGAATCGGCTATAGTCAAGGTCATCAGGCATCACAATATCACCCCGTGAGATCTCCCGCTCCTCTGCGGAAAACGGGAGCGACAATCAAGAGAATTATCACTTCGACGACTTGGCTGCCAGGGGGGGATCGCCGATACGTATCTTATGACTTGACAGTGTTGTGAAATATTTCTCGTTTCGACCTGCGATGATTTATCTCCCTCCGCCACTCTCAGGAAATTCGGACCCAATACATCGACGCGGAACGAGGTCCGAGTTTGTGGGAGATGGCACCAGCCCAGGACGGGAGAGCACAAGGTCAGCAAACCCGAGGGCGGATAGAGCCATGTGAAGCAGAAACATTTTTCCAAACTCTCTCCGGTGCAAACGATACAGCGGATGCTGGAATTCGTTCGAAATTCCCCGTCACGCTCGAATAGCAGAGGCCAGTTCATCTTTCATCGTATCGCGAGATGCACGAATCCATCTTTCAACCGAGAGTTCCGGAGCTTGTGCTAAGAAGACGGCGACAGATATTGACGCAAACGTGTCGTAAGCTCCCGGAGCGTCTTCCGGCCTGGAGCATATCAATGAGATATGTGCTCAGACGGACGCGTATGTATCTTTTTCAATCTTGTATGAAATTCCAGACTCTGAAACGTCTGGTGCTTAGAGTCTGAGCAACGTGCACGAGCGGTTCTCTCCGAGAGCCCTTTCCCACGAGACGGGTTCAACGAACTCGAGTCTCTGCTCGCCCCGAGGACCGCGAGAGCGTGAAGCGAGTGTCGGTCTCCGTATAGCAAACTGTCTGGGGGCTTCGAAGTCCGACTCGTCTACCGACGTGCCGCCTAGTTCGCCAGCATCCGTCTGAGACCGCGGAGCAATGACCGACTTATGCTTCCAGTCGCTAATCTCAGTCAGTCGGCCGCTCTGTTTGCGTCTGACTCAGTCTGTGAGCGAGCATAACGGTCTGGGGAGCGGCGGCCGGCAGCAGCACCGCCACAAAAGCCTCCTCGACGGCAGGGGAAATAGCGCAGTGCGTGCCACCGTCTCCGACGCCGGGTTCAAGGCCGTTCACCGTCTGACTAGCGATCGATGTCTCCCCCAGGCTCCCTCGTTCTCCTGCCAGACGGCTCCCCCTTCCCAGACGCGGTAACCGCTGCTCAACCTGGAAGCGAAAAGGATCATGGGCTTTTTCATCTTTTCCTTCTTTTCTTCTGCGCTGGAACCCTGACCGTGGCCGTCGCCTCCCGTAGCATTATCAGAATCATTTTCCCAAGAAATCACTCTGGCTCCTCGGAGATCTTGCGATTTTAATCGGTCCCGGTGCAATCATCGGAGAGGAACTGATTCTCTCCCCAAGGATCAGGTGGGAGGGAGAGAAATCCGCAGAGGTATGCGCGGATCCATCTCATGGTGTTGGGACACTAGTTGCTCCGCGTCTCTCCTCTATCTGACCTCGAAGGGGAACTTCGCGATCAGATGGAGCTTTCCTGTTGCCCATTCTCGGGATCCGCAGGCACAGCGGGGAGCTCAGCTCCGGATTCGGGATGAGCGATTCCGCTGCGAGATCACTCGAGCATCTTGAGCTTCGGTCGCAACGAAGCTATCATGTATCTCTGCGAGAGCGGCTCGGTCGTCGAACGGAACGAGCTCCCGGAACACGGATCGCTCGGCTTCTGGAAAAATCGCGACTGCGAATGTCGGACCGCGCCGGATTGCTCTCCGTCCGTCTGTCTGACTTACTGACTGACTGACTCAAAGACTGACTGACTGGCGATCCGGCGGCAATTGATTCGACGATTTGCAAACAGCCGTCTCGAACGGAGCTCGCTTCAGGTGGTGGCAACGACCGGACTAGTCGGTGACGACGACGACGGCGAAAACCGTTCCGGGTGGTGAATGAACTGCCTGCAACAGTTCTGAGTCGTCATTGGGTCAGCAGACATGTCTGGTCTCTGACGTTCAGACACAACACGACCGCCACCGCGGCCGCCGCCGCCAGACCCAGACGGTCATCGACCCTGACTGACTGACTGCCGGGCTAGCGGGCTGGCAGGCGGGCTGACGGTTGGTCGGGCGGTCGGACGAACGAACGAACGAACGGGTTGGAGGGTTCGGGAACTGGATGATAGACTATAAGCTGCTGCCGTGGCCCAATGCATAAACTTCGGCCGAAACGACAACACCTGAGACAGTAAGAGATCAATGAGAAAAGCGGACTCTCTCTTTCGCAGAAATAAAACAGTCGCCGAACGCTTTACTTTCCTTTTTCGCATAGGGTAAGCGATCGGTCCTCTCGACGCGCCGACCTCGACGAGGAATCATTGGGACCTGACAATGGACAGTTTCGTCTGCCGAATTCGATTCCGAGTTCAACGACCTTCATTTATGCCTTTGGAATTCACTACCGGCTCGCATTACCGACGACCAGGACGACAACTCGGCAAGCTCGGAGAACGCTACAAGCTCCACAAATCGTCAAACCGAGAGCGGATTGCTCCTGGGAGGCGTCGAATTCCAGCGGTGCAGTTTCCGGGTCGATCGTTCCCAATTGAGACATTCATGAGTATTCCAGGAGGGGTTCCGTTGTTCCAGGGAACGGCATGGTCAGAGTGCCGCGCTCCCTAAACTTTCCGGAGCTAGAATAGGTTTCATCCGACGGATTCGCTGCGGGCGCGCTTGACCAGATCGATATCGGATGGAGAATCTCGAATCATGAATATTTCATCGAGATCAATGAATGACTCAATCGAGAACCGATGAGGGAAACGCTGTGGAATCTCTGTGACGGATTAGATCTCTCCTTCCTCCCATCGCGTAACCGATACTCGAATAGAATATATATATGCGACATCCGAAGCAACAAGATGAATGTCGCAGTTTATCCCGCCGGAAAGAAAAGCAGCAATAGCTCTCGGTCGAGGGAGCTCCCAAGCGACAGAAATATACTCGACGACGGTAGCGGGCCAAGCGGCCGATGACGACGGCGAATTCTGAGCGGCCCGCTCCCTCGTCGTCTCCTGAAGGCCGTACACAGGGCAATGACCCGGCGAGTTGCAGGAGCTCGAGTCAAAACACTGCCGACGAATTTCCTTGTCTGGCCGGGAGTCTAGCTCGCTGACTGGCTGGCTGGCTGGCTGGCTGGCGACTCGTCTGACCGAAAACCGACAGACTGGAAGACCCTACCAGAATTGAATGCGACCGACCGTCAGACTGGCATGGAACGACGGACCGAAACACTGGCTTCTTGGCTCACTGTCTCGATCAGTGACCGGGTTTCTCGGTGGCTCATCGTGTCGCAGACGAGTCCGCTTTCCAGACCAGTCTACCCGTCGGTTCATTGCCACTCTGGATGCCGTTACAACAGAAACGGTGTCAATCCCAGTATCTGGGTTCGACATGCGGCACGGCGATCCCCCAACGGCGAAAAACTCGGAGGAGCCCGGAAACCATTGATTCTGTTGATTGATTCTGTCTCTTCCGAACTCGCCCGAATGAAGAATTTGCGCGAACCGAGCACGTGGATTCGACTTGCCGATACGCGCCTGGATCCCGAGGAGCTCATGCGGGAATATCCGGCGCGAGATCCGCTCGGAATCTTCTCTCGGAAAATATCCCGAAAAGCTCCAAGAAACTGCTCGAGATACGTCCGTCGAGGCTCTGAAGCTTCCGAGGGCTCTGCTGCGGAAGCGGCCGCTGCTACTGGCAGCCTAGCTCGGTAGAAAAGCTTGCCGGCAAGCAGGCAGACAGGCAGCCAGGCGGGCTGGATGGCTGTCGGTGTGGCCGAAGGAGCGCGGTCGTTGAACTTTTCGGGCCCTGTCTAGACAGGGGACGGGGACGCTTGGGGGTGGCCCCGGACAGATGGCGATGAATGAAGCAGGCGAGCTACCGAGTTTGCTTCCCGCTCGCCCTGTCCCAATACGGTGGCCTATGTTGCCGAAAATATAATTTGCTGACATGCCGAATCGAGATGCAATCGATAACAATCATGAATACTCATCGTAGACGCAGAAGAGTGCGGAAAGCTCGATGAAGAGACCAAATCGGCCATCTCGAAGGGACGGAGAAAAAATGTATTCAAGCGGGCCGCTGTATCTGACCACCGTCGGCTCAGTTTTTCGACTGAGCTCGTGAGCGATAATTTAGGTAAACCCGTTGAAATGATGCGGCTTGTTCTCGTTTCCGACGAAAATTCGTTCCTCTTTACTCTCGAGGTTTGACGCATGAATACTTCCTCTTCGATAGGTGTTCCGACTCCCCAGACTGCGTCTCGAGAGCGAGAGCCCCGTGAGAACTTTCAGAATCATGAGACCGAGATTTCCGCGGGTCGGCGCACGCAGCGAGGACTCTATCGCGAATCGCCTGCTAGATTGCCCGCGGTCCCCACAGCGAGCTCGGAGAGGGGCTTTGGGACGCCATAAAATTTTGCATCTCTGTGGACATGAGCTCATTCCTCGAATGCTGCTCGGAGCGGATTCTCGCCTCCGAGAGACGTGGGGGGGAGAAACGCATACGTAGCGCCGCGAGTACGGAGCTCATCGAAATTCGTGACAGCATGCTACAATTGACTTCTCAACACGATGTATCCATACGGCGCGGGTGTTCCGTCGCTTTCGAGTGTATTGCTTCCGGAATACACAGATATCGTTTCCCACGCCGTGCGTACACTACGCAGTACATCGACTCGGAAGCGATTCGTTTAGCGAGATCGTATACTCGAGCTCGTAGCGCCAGATCCTCTCCTGTATACGATCTACCGGAGGGAAACACGAGAGAGGGGCCGGCAGGTTCCGAACCATCATGAACTGATCGGAGGGTTCGAGTCGCGCTCGAAACCCGATCCTAGATCCTGTATCCCGGAGAAGTCGTCGGGGACGCCGTCGAGAGATCGCGGGTCAGGATCA
The DNA here is from genome assembly GCF_000255335.2 of Galendromus occidentalis. Lineage (NCBI taxonomy): Eukaryota > Metazoa > Arthropoda > Arachnida > Mesostigmata > Phytoseiidae > Galendromus > Galendromus occidentalis. Next base: position 489,802 of record NW_003805500.1, read on the forward strand.
CGAGTCAACTCGGAATAGCGCGGCGGCTCGTTGGTAATATCGAATGGCTTATTGCGGCGTGTTCGAAAGTGCTGTGAGTGCGAGCAAAGACAGGACGCGCGCTAGCTCGTATTCAAATGACGCTGACGCTCTTGCCGATAACCCAGTTACATGCGGCCAAACGGCCAGATAGACCGACCGACCAACCTGCCGACCAAACTGATCCCAGCTACTCCACGAGCAAAGAGCATGCTCGCCGCGGAGAACGCTATGGGAATATGCTAATCTACAACGACGAACGCGAGATACTTCCACTACTACGAATATCGTTCGCCCTGCACTCGGCCTTAAAAGCGGAGCATCTCCGATTCGGCGATAGGGAATCGATGGCTTTTGTCCGGGGCAGGGGCGCGTGCTTGTTGTTGACGTCGGCAGCGAACTCGGAGACGTCGTCTCCAGATTCACCTCACCGAAATTGAGATTTCCCGGTTGTTTTTTCCTCTCTTGACCCGATTCTGGTTGTCGTCGGAGGGTGCGGCAGCGAGCTAGGAGGCAACAACAGTTTGTCAGGTCTCCGCTGTCGCCGGTGCCTCAACCCTATTGGGTGGTGAGTCGTTGCCCATACCCCCGAATGACCCGACTAGAACGGCGGACTAGCCAGCATTTCCATCTGCGCATGCGTTCGTTCTAGCCCGCCCTTCATCGGCGGTCGTCGTTTCACAATCAACGGCTACTAGAACTAAGCCTAACCATCGTCCTCCATACTAACCGCCATTTTGATTCTGTATTCTGAATAAGTTTGCACTTTTCGAAATGGAAAGCCTTTCCGATGGAGCTAGTCACTTCACTCGATAATCTAGAACCCCGAGACGATAAAGTCATCATGGGGTAGCAGAACTGGGATTGCACATCGGCGAGGCTACGAACTCCGCAATGACGTCGTTCCGCCGATTTCCGAATTTCGCGCAGAATGCGCGGCGCGTACAGCCGAGGCGAAAGTATGCGGCTCGCTCGATTTTATCGAGAGCAATGGAGACCGCTCGAAAAAACGGGGGGCACTTGTTGGCGCATTTTCGGTATCGACATCGGTACCTCCATCCGAACACCGTCGAACGGGGATGTACATTTTATTGGAGTTCTTCAAACATCCACGTTCGCGAAACTCCGTGACGAGCTCAAGGAAAAGCGCACGGCTCTAGTCGAGTTTGGGAGCCGTCGCGGAATCCCTCCGAAATTCAGGAATCCCAGCTCCCTGTCCGGCAAGACGCCATTGCTGGAATCTAGTACATCGGCAAAACATGGTCGCCGCCGGACCGCTTCTGTTAACCCTAATCTCGCACATGCCGTTCAGAAACAGAACTTCAGACACGAAGCTATCCGAGGATTTTTCACCTCAATTCACTTTCTCGCACAACATCCACGATATACATCCGGCCCTGTCGACTTCCCGGCCTCAGAGACGTAAGACTGGCGTCGTAGTCTCGATTTGGCCTGACTCGCCGGGCAACGACCAGAAACCACCTCTGATTGAAGGCCTGAGCCTCAAATCACGCTTCCGAGACTGTTCGGCGAATGGTAGCTCCGTAGAACATCCGGAAGCTACGGAAGCCGGAAACAGAAGCTCAGGGGGGGTAACGTGGCGCTGCGATCGCACGAAACACCTCAACCGTCTAGACTGAGTCTAGCCTGAGTTCCTCCACCCTCGACCGGTTGACCCAGATCATTTGGGAAACTCCAAAAAAAATCGTCGTAACTCAGAATAATTCTCCAGTTCCCCTTCTCCTATCCACGGGCTCGAGCACCGAAATTTCGGAGCAGACACGGATCTCCACAAAGCACCGAAGCCGTCGAAGAGACACCGCACGTTTTTTCAATCCGACCACAGAACCTCCTCTTCCGTTAGTGCTTACAGCAAAAGAACCGAATTTCACTTTCACCAAGGCACTTGATTGGATCGGAGAATCACAATTAACGCAAGGACAACCACAGACAACACTTTCGAAAACTTGAACACATCCAGTTGTTGCCATGGGCTTGAAACGTCGACGATGTCGTTGACAACGAAAAAAATATCCTCTGCTCGCCGGAACACAAGTTTGTCAGCACCTCTGGCCGACGAGACAACCTCACATACAGTGAGAACTCAGCAGATCTGGAAGAACTTTCGGATGTTGCAGAGAAAAAAGTCAGAAAACTCATCGGCATTCCACTCACCGTCGGACAAGTCGGTGTCGTCCAAATCGTCCACCACATTCTCTCGATTCAACTCTGTGGACTCGAGTGAATCCATTTCCTTGGGCATGACACCCTCAGAAAGTTGCTGGCTGCTCAAGTCAGCCTCGTCATGCAGCCGGTACCGCACGTCGTCCGAACAGCCGCTGCCGCTTATAGCTCTGAGCAAGTCTTCGAAGTGTTTGCTATCTTCGTCGTCGTTGACTATCTTGATCTGTTTGAGGAGAATTCTGATGTTCTGGAGCTGGTTGTCGTTGTCTGACGATGAATCCACTTTTCCTGACACTGCTGACACAATATGCTTGTTGCAGAATAACTTTCTCGAAGCAAAGATGCGGGGAAGGGGAGCTAGCCCGGTTGGCGAAACCGGTGGATGAGCCCGAGAATTGTTGGTCAGGCGGCGGTGGACGCGCCAAACTCCGAAACCCTCCTCCTTCAAACGAACTCCTTGCGGTTCTCCTGATCGGCACTCTCTCCTCTACGTCCGTTCAACATACTCTGGAGGCTTCTACTGACAGCCGGCTTCGGCTAGCGCTCCGCAAAAGAGCCCTCTCCCGGGCCCTTGCCAAGCGCTCTTTCTCACGCCTAGTTCAACTAGCGTCGGACTGGAACAACGCGTAGAAACTTCGAACCATCGAGCATGGCACCGAGACAACAGAAACGCTTTGCTGCACTCGGTCACGGTTGCCAGACGGAGAAAACCGTTACGCGGAATTGCAACTTCCAGAATTCGGGAGAGCGTGGAGAATCTCCGAAAATTCCCAGAGAGAAGACGGCATCGCCACCGACGCGCTGAGCATTCGACGTTCCGTGGAAAGGGCAACCAGTGCGCGGGGAAGGTGGGGTGGTAGACTTCTGGGCCAATCTTGAGCTTTCGACAACGTCAAACGGGCGGATGGGGGTTTTCGCGAAGTCTGAGAGAGGGAAGTGGCGAAGGTGAAAGCAGTGAAAAGCTTCCGGACGAGCGAGTCTGAACCGCGAGCCCGGAAACAGAAACGAGCTGGTTCGATACGAAATTCCCGCCGATGTTGCACAGACGTAATGATAATGCGACGTACGAATTTATGATTGAACACTAATATTGGCTTCGGAGACCTCGAGACGAATTTCGTTCTCGCATTGGCTGTTCATTGGAACACCGCACGAGTGCGGCCATTGCGTGACCGTCGGAAGGCTTTCTTCAACGTACAATGCTTTTGGAGGTCATTGACCTAGACTTTTTCCATCGTGCAATAAGACCTTCGTCTGTACCCTCATGAGATGACAATCGGCCAAATAGAGTCTCTACGGGCATATCGCGCCATTGAGCACAATGCAAGTCCCTGAAACGAGAGCCTGCGATACAGTTGAGATATTCGTCGCAGTTCCAGTTTTCGCGGTCAGGCTCGATCTCCCCAGCCCCGCGATTGCAACATCTCATCTGTAGTGGCGTGTGTGCGCCGGCGCCTCTCTTTCGCTCTCGGTCGAAGGAGGGTAAAAGCGTCTGCTCGAGGGGCTCTGGCGGCAGATCCACGATAGTGAACAGACCTGCCAGAATCACTCACACGGAAATCGCTGACTTTAGTCCCTTGCAGATCCTACCGCAGACTGGAATCAGTTTCTCGATTCAGCTTGAACAGCCTCACGTACCAGTGGAGGGTCGATTCCGAGAGACATCGGGATTCCAGCCGAAATAGTATACCGGTTATAGTCCGCTGCTCATCTGGTTTCCCCCGACAGGGTTTCCCCGACCCAATGAGGATCGACAGTTTTTGTTGCGGAGAAGATCATTGCGCATCGTCTTGAGCCTGAGGATACGGCTTGCTCCGACCGATGGAAGTCGACTCGTTGATCTACAGCTCTTGTACGGACTCGATGTCTACCATCGAGATTCTCTGTGACAGCTTGCAAGTTGATGGAAAGTTGCTGTGCAAGCGCGACGGGCTGACTGAGCGGTTCTCGTTCCCGAGCTTCCGGATATGATTCTAGCTCTCCAGCTCGGGAGATGCCGTCCCCATTTCATTTCACCCCGCAGAATGACACCGTTCGAACGAGGGCTGGCTTCGGCAAGGGGCTGCCCGGGAGGATTTCCATGAGTTTTCAATCGGGAGGTTCTCACAAGGGTCTGATCCTAGCTCAACTACGGTTTCTGACTTGCTTGAGTGCGCCAGTTCTCTGGGTTTCCTTTTCATGAATCGCGGTTTGGTCTCTCCTTCTTGCAAATACATTTGACCATAAGGAGGGAGTGTCAGTAGAAAACAATTAGACATCAGAGAAGCTCAACCAACCTCCGTGAGCTCCGGAGATTGGTCCTCCCGGCTGATAGCATCATCAGGGAGGACTTGCGAACGTTCGTCGAAGGGAAATCGGTTTCCGAACTTCTTTTCTTCTGCACGATTTGGGCTCGATTACTCGGAATTCGAGAAATCCTGGAAGAGGGCGACGATTCTGCGGGAAGACAGGCGGGTATGCACGTATGCACCCATGTCTTTGAAAAAAGGACGTGGTTCTGCATCGGAAGATGAAGGAAGTTCTCCGTGAGCCAGAAGACAGCGCTCTGTGGATACTTCTGCTCAGAGATTTTTTCTGGAACGGAAAGACTCGACCCGCAAGACAGGAGTCGACTCGGCATCTGAGGATGTCCCAGGCAGTGCAGCTGTCCAAGGTGTGGTGAGGCCAGAACGCATTGACTCATTGTCCAGGGTTTCGAGGGGCCATGCGAACACGGCAGAAGACGGAGTCGACCCTCAAGGATAGGGAGAGTCAAGATCCGTGAGCGCAACACGTATCCCCCCGAAATAGGGGGATCTTGTGCATATGGGAGGGACAAGAGAAATCATACGAATGAGTCAAATGGATGTGGGGAATAAATCCTTGGACTGTCTCTCGCACCGAGGGAGAAATTCGCCTGGGAACTCCTCAGCAACACTCTTTGAGTAATAGCCAGTAACGCCGCTCACGATCGCAGAGTAGTGGAAAATCGGAATGAATTCCCTGCCGTCGCCTGATTCCGCACACGATTCGCTCAAACGATTTGATCCGGGACAAACAATTAGCCGAAAGTCGCTCAGTACTCGAGATCGATCTCCAGAGCGTATTCCCGAGTCGTAGCTATACACGGAGAGAGTGATGCATAGTAAACCATGACACGGACCCGAATACGTCAAGAAACATTGTTTCCCGCAATGATTGAAGCCACAGATCGGGTGTTCTCAAGAGACGCTCGAGCCTCTGCTGGAACCAGAGCTCTGAAGACTACAGCAAATTGTATCGGTGTCTCTCTGTCTGGCCGCTATTAGGTTTGCTATCAGTTCATCAGCTGAGAGTCCGAAGTGCCCAAATCAGCGCTCAGGTCACCCTGATTCGGATATCCTGGGGACGGTTGACGAATCTGTTTTGCCGAATGGCTCGGATCACTGATGCGATGAGACCGTGGTAAGATTGTTCGAATACTTACATTAGCTTTCGGATTCGAGTCTCCGAACCTGCGGAGCAAATATGTTGGGCACCCGCTATTCGGAGACCTACCTGCGACTACAGATCCAGGTCTAAGCTCCGAACCGAGAAGAGCTCTATCCCTGATTTCCTTCAAGCTGCAGATGAAGATCCTCAGCCTTTTTGATAAATGCGAACATGGTTTCGAGGGAATGCTCGGGGTCCCTGGTAGCCCGAGTGGCTTCTGGAAGTTCTCGAGATCCAAGAATCTCATCGGCAAGAGGAATCCGTGCGCGCGGACGTCCGACAAAGAGTAGAAGTCACGGGCTCTGGTGACAGGGCTGTCGACTCTGAACTCGTTGATTTGGCTTCAACGTCCAGCTCTCCGGTACATGATTCTTCCTCAGTCAAATATATACCTCGGCAGCACACGGAAGATGACCGCTGCACGAGAAATGCAAGTCTGAAAAGGACATTCGCGGTGATTTTGCGAGCTGAGATCTTTGCAAGGGGGTAACTGTCCCAGATATCAATCGAATAGACGAAATACGTATCAGAGTTCCCCGAGCCTCCCGGAGAAACAACCTCGAGGCATCCCAGAGTTCCAAGAGGCGATTGGCCTTGACTTGTGAGCGTGTTATTCACCGCAAGAATCTCGCGACGGAGAAACGTGTACCTACTCATCCCGTTCGATGGACTCCCAGATGATCTACACAGAGGGATTCTGCAAGCTCATGGGTCCTCGGGACGTTGCGCCACGAGCTGAGCGATTCCCAACACGATCTTCATTTTTTTACGGAGACTCTCGGGGGCTCTCTGAGGATCATGAGGTCCATGGGATTTGCCAGAACACGGGGAACGTGGCCTGTGGTGCGAGACTGTGAGGACTAAGGTCGGCATTGAGGAGCTCGCCCTTCACGGCATCACACTCGGTCAGAGGTCAGAGCTATGGATAGGTGACTAATTCAAAAAGGGAGAGACATCTCAAAGTAGGCAATCCCGTCTTATGGTCAATGACGATGAGGAATCTGTAGCGTGGTCCCTACCGTCGGCGGACGTCGTAAATCAACTCGGAGCGGACAGCATTCCTCCTCATATTTCCGGAAAAATGTTCCAAGGGACAGGTCGCAAAAATCGCGGAACGGGTGTTCTGCAAGGAAGGCTGTAGGATTCTGAGCTGTTGAATCTTTGATTTCTCATGTTTATCGAGCGGAATATCGGATTGAAACACAGCATACCCAGTGCTGGGACGGCATCGAGCCTGTAGAATGCATGATCTCCATTTATGAGCAATCGGGCGGTATCGGAGCCGATACCGCTCAAGTGGAATCCACCAGCTCTTCCGTGGCATTGCCTCAATCTTCAGTTGCCCTTACATAGGGGGGAATTTCCACATGGAAAATGAGTACTAGACTGACTTTTTTCAAAAACTGTTGTGAATGCAACATTCCCAAAGATAGGGTGTAGGCTTCATCACGAGGGACCGAAAAATTTTCGGTGGGACCCGGAGTCATAGACACCCCCAATGGGATTCACCATACCAAGCAGGATCGACTGGCGCATAGAGGATTGTTATTGTTATTATTATCGTCGATTACAGGGGGTCGTGATAATTGATAGTCGGCGGCGCACTCTTGCGACATGATCTCTCCGATCAGAAGCGTCTCGGGGGTCATGCTCAAGCTTATGTGGTATTGAACTATTTCGCCTATTACCAGAAGTCTTCCATGTCAAAGTCCCTTGAAGGTAGACTTCAAGACTGTGTAGTCGAGTCCGCACATGAGGCTTCCCGGGAAGAGCGAGTAGAATGCAATCGGCACGTTCGTCAGAAAATGGATGCGGAATCTAGCTCCCAAGCGGGGATGAATGAGGGGCTGATAGATGAGGGATGGTCCTTATCACTGATATCTTAAATATATCCTTCATCAAAGATGAGGTTCCGGTGAGGACTGCTGACAAATCCTCCTTTGAGGAAGACCACGGAACAATCGAGCTTCTGAGTTGTCAGTATTGAGTTGTCTTGATTGAGTTGTCTTCAGAAGCAGGCAGCCTGGGAAGATGGGGAAGAGAAGAATCGAATAATATCCATTGACTGTCATCAGCTGAGAAACATAGCTCTCGGTGAACACCATTTATCTCTTGGTATTCGGTCGGGCTGAGATCAGGATTTCATTCCCCGAACACTCGGGAGAGCCCGCTCTCACCGACAGCGACCCCTACAATTCAGATCTCAGAGTTGCAGAAAAAAAACTCGACCCGAACCCGAGTGTGTCTAGAATCAGGAGATTCCACCCCTAAAACACTGCTAGACGAGCGTAAATTCCTCAAATTATAAGGTGATCGAATTCTCGCTTGAGCTCCGAGAGTTTCGCATATTCTGCGTCTTTTTAGAGTACAGATTCAATATTGGGGTGATTTAGGCCGTCCCCTCAGGGGTCGCCGCCTCCGAGCCGTCGGCGTCGGCACATCCGCCCAAATACCCGCGATGGCCTGGAGGATCCGATAAATCATCGTCAGACGATTACCTCGGTTCATCCCGAAGCCGAGATATCTGGAAATTCGAATTCGCCCGACCCCACGACCGCGAACACCCGGACTCCGGTCGAGAGACTTCAATGATGCGCGAGGCATCCTCGGCTCGACCACCCCGCCGACTCGAAGATTCTCGTGAGGGGATTACCGCTTTAGAAGAATGCGCGAGATGAAAACCTCGACCCCTTGCTCTTACGGTTCTCGCTCGGGCCTCCTCTCTGTGGATGGCTCTCATCCTCTATCTGGACTCGAGTGAAGAAAGAAAGAGCGAACTCGAAGATATGCTCTCTATCCGTCTGAGACCGTGATACCCTCTCATATTACGCTCGCCTTCATGTCTACTCTCCCTCCAAGAAGTCCGTCAGCCGCCATCTTGAATACTACCTTGTGGCCTAGAGTCTACACCATGATATGATTTCTTCAAAGCAATGTTGGACGGCTAAGTACTCTCATCGCGGAACGAGGGAGAGAACACATCTTATAGTGCTTGGCATAGAGGAGACGCTCGCTTCTTGTCGTGAGTCGTGACCAGACTCGAAGACGGTATCATCCGTCAGGCACACGTTCGCAGTCTTTGCTTGGGAGAAATTTTGTGTGAACTCTGAGCTGCATATTGTTCCGAAGAATCCATCGAAACGGAAGAGAACATGATCCGACTTCATGTTTTCGCTCTGATGGGGTGAGTCGGCGAGAGTAGATTATGGATGAAGCGAATCGAAAATTTAGATTGCGATTAGCTCTCAGTGCTCATGCCATGTTTTCTTCCTGCAGCCTGGCGTGCTTGTTGTGTGCAGTGGATTACGTGGAATGTGAGTAACCGCTTTGCTGATTTTTCTTGCTCTTTTCAAGATTGTGAGGGAACGTTTCCTCGCTTGGTCAAATGGTCGAGTTTCTCAAATCATGATCAGAGGTGACAGCTCTGAACTCGAGTAGAGATCATTCCAGGCATCTCTACTGATTCCAACTCGATTTTCGTCTTTGGGAAATCTCCTCGCTTTAACAGAAAATCATTGCTCTCCAGCTTGCCGACTGAAAATGCTGCCGACCCACGGTACGAGACGCTACTTCAGGCTACAAATAAACAACGAACGATGCTTCAATCCAGATACAGTCGAGGGAGTGGCAGAGTGTCGGGGGGGCTGTGAATCTACGTCCATGTACACCCCAGGTCAGTTGGAATCCCGAATTATTTAATGACTATGAGTCAAGCGTGGAGCTCACAGCGATTTCATCATACCTCACCGTTCTAGCTCGATGACCGAAGATTTTCTTCCTGCAGGGAACTCGACAATCGATCGCCAGTGTAATTGTTGCATCCCGGTCGGAAAACCTAATAAGGTCGAAGTGGTGATCGAGTGTCCCTCTGGATCCACATTCAGACGGCATATGCTGGTCCCGTCGGACTGTTCTTGCGATCCATGCGAAACCTTGACGAATATCAACGCCGACATCCCAATACCGAAATGAGTCAAAAGTCCCCAATTGTATAGTGTACAAAGAATTCGACAGCATGAGCTCCGAGGCGTTTTCTGACCAGAATCAGCGGCCATCGCGCCTTTTCAGTCGATTCGAGAATACGACCTCTCGAGAGGTTCGATCCCGAGGAGCCTTCTCGCTGCATCTAATCAATGTAATATCGTGCAATAAATTCTGCTTCGAATTAGATATCCTCATGCTGCTCTGAAGTCTGATCCCGAGGACATCGAGGCTGGTCGCCCATCGACCAGCAGGGTGAACTATTCCGCACTTCTTTGGGGGGAGGGCGATGGAATATCCAATGCCTCTATTTCGCGGCTCCTGACAACTCGAATCGTTGGAGCGATCCTGAATTTTCCAGATTCGGATGTCGGTCAGCGATCGCAATTTTTAAGGAGGGAAAGCGGGGTGAATTTTTGCCGCCAGTTGCGGCCCTGAGATCCATCTAGGGACACCCCACGCGTTCACTTCATCAGATCTTCATGCCGTTGTTGCCCAGGTGGCCTTTGACTTTTCCGGGTTGGAATCCCTATCAAATCTCCATCTCCGCCCGGCGACTTGCCAAAGGTTAATGATCTTGGAGCATCCTAGAGTGAAGTGTCCCCTGAAAAACTACTAGGTACGCACTGTCTGTCCATGCAACCGCGGAGAACACGAATTCCAGGCCAAGGGGAAGTTCATTCCGCCAGGCGCGAAGCGGGCATTCTCAACACATAGAGTCTTGGAATTCTCCACATCGGAACTCATTCATGTTTCTCTGCATGAAGATCGCGGAAGGGTATCACGAAATTCTCGCGATATGAATGTGAGGGTCAGTGGACCGAGTTCTCCGCAACGAAGGAGAGCGCGCTGGCATCACTGACACATGGTTCGCCTCAGACTCCGCGTTCAAAACGTGCACGTTGAGGGAAGAGACGACCTAGTTACGATCTCGGCTTCTCACAAAGCGGATTCGACTTGATCACTCCGAGATTATGTCTGAACCGGTTCCGGAAGGATTCCCGCATAGGAGTTCGCAGCGAGACCGTCTTCTACGGAGCGCCGCGGCTCAGACGGGGCTGTTCAAAGGTGCTCCCGGGTGAAGCGTTTTGAATGATAATGGTCCGAAGCCGATCGCTGCCTCGATCTCGTGGCCATGATGAATCCTCTTGCGAGTCAACCACCGGAGATCACGGTCGTGGATCGCAATGGCTTGAAATCAAGGGTCGGAGTCTTGATGATGCATTCTTGCATCCATTCCTATTCTCCCCTATAGAGGCAGGTCGCTGTTTGGGGTACATACTTATTTCATCGCTCTTCAGTAAGGAAGAGAGTGGACGGTCGGAAAATAATCTCGACACGGGTTGTCTCCGATCCTCTAACGAGGACGAAAACGGTTCCGGCCAAGGGATCCAATGGGAACCCTTTTTCAGGACGACTTCAATCTCTCTTGGGGCCTGAGGTCTCGGAGAGCGATCCCCCACTTCATTTGCTTCCTCCCCTCTGAGAGACCTAGGGCGGGTAATGACGTGATGTCCGGAGTGACTGACTGTCGTTTCTGATTGTTTAGGCCGGCTCCACCCCCCATATGGATGTCTCCAGACTTTTCTCCGAGCTCTCCCGGGAGCTTGTATCAAATGATCAGGGATTCTCCAGTCTCAAACCAGGAAGGGCTCGGGAGTCTCCGTATACGTAGATCAAGTCCGGTTTTCGATTACATCCCTGACTTGATGTGATCTGTGAAATGAGATCACCTCTGGTCCAGGCTTCTAGTGTGGAGGCTCCTCGACCTGATCGATGCACCATGACACGTACATGGGTGCTAAGCAGGCTCGATATATCCTGGGGAAATCAGAGATGCAATCCTTCCCAGCTCAAAATTGAATTGATCAATATTTATTCCTTAAAATTGGTTTACGTGTTCCCTAGTGAAAGCACGATTTCACAAACTAGGATTGCGTGTTTTTGGGTCTTTTATCTCATGCCATTATCTCAGTATATGTATGTACATTTATGGAATGTATTGCACTTGGAGCTAGATTGGTTTATTTATCTATCTTGCTTCCTCAGTGATTTCGCCTTCAGGAGGTAAGAGGGCACGTTCCGTTGACGCTCACAGGGATGCGGGATTGAATCCGCCGGAGGAGGCAGAGACAGAGGTCGTCCGGTCGATCGGATTTCGGTGTTGTTCGCTAGAAGTCTGACCACATCACGCATGTCAGTTGTCTCGAGGTCAATCGGCATTCCTGCGGGTATCAGAAAAAAGAACTCACGTCAGTCACCACAAGCGGATCCACTGCCGACAGAGACGGGAGCTCCGTCTCCGCATGAAGAAGATGAACAGAAGTACAAGAGCGACAAGGAGAAAGAAAAACAGCCACCTGCTAACAGCGGCCATTACGAGAGCTAGGCAAAAGGGATCCGGCTCGGCTCGAGTCACGATTTCGTGAAGTCAGAATTGAAGCTCGAACCGAATGAGTCGATCAGCAATGAACCGAAAAGCTTGCTCGTCGACGTACCTTGCAGAGACGGGGGCAAACCACGTTCAGTAAACTTATTCCGCAGGGCCTCGTGCAGGTGGTCAATGTATTTGATAGCTTCCTCGATCACGGTCACCTAGAACGAGACAAGAAACAGCGATCAGAACAGAAATGTTTACTTCTGTTCGCGATTGTGAATAAAGAGTTTCCCCGCACTGGGAATACATAGCAGTTCGCTCGCAATCCGTAAGTAGGCATAATTGCTTGAAATGATTCCGCTTCCCTCTCAGTCAGAAGTTCGGCAAGGAATCCCGTAGCTCATCGAGCGTTCAGGGGTCTCCTCCTGATGATTCTCGCGCCTGAGCCCGGGCATTCCTTTATTCGCTAAGAAGAGATTTGATGCTAAAGAATTTCTTTAGAAATGCGGAGGCGTTGCCTCTGGAGCAGCTGTTGCTGTCATCTGCAGCGGCGAATGGGCTAGCGGACCCGAATGCCCAACCGACCGGCTATATCTCTGTAGTCATCGAAACATTCTCAAACAGGACCCACACCTGAGATTCTCTCACGGATGAGAGCAGATGTGTTGGCGTGGTCCAACAATAATGCGAGGGAGGGAAGGTAAGGAGCGAGCGATCTAGTCAGTCGGTCGGTCGGACTCTCCGCCGACCGACAACAACGTGCACATGATCGTAGAGGCTAGATGGATGGAAGCTCTTGAGATTAAACGGCCGATGAAGCTTGACGCATTCCTCCATACAGGGGTCTTTCATCACAAGCATGGGCGACGAACTTTCATCGCGTCCACCGTCGTTACCTCGATTGCCGAACACTTTTGTTGTACGTCGAGGGACGCCTATTTCTCTTCTTCTGTCTTCAGATCGCCTCTCATTTTTTCCCCGTGTTTTTGGTAGATTTGGCGGACTTGGGCTTTATTGTTTCATTGTTTCACCCGATCGAGGTTTTTCTCCTCGATGTTGCCGCTCGCTCATTCAGATCTCGGCCGCTGCGGCATCCATGCTGTATTTCAAACTTCAATACTCGAGAGCTAAGGCTTCCGCGAGCATTACCCGGATCTCGGTCGTGCAGTCGGTCGGCCAGTCACTCGGTTGCTCGCTCGCTCGCTCGGTAGGAGGATAATGGAGCACGGGTATTAGAAGGATAAAGCCGACTGGGACAAGCCACTAGCTAGTATTATATGTATTGTGTGACAGGAAGTAGCTTTCCCGGTGGGTCTGTCTCTCTCGTCGTGTTCTGTCTCAGTAGATGGCCCGTCTTATCAAGCATGCGGCGATAATGATAATCTCCAAAATGACTCGAGCGAGCGGGCGAGCGAGCGAGCGGAGAGGAAGCTCGAAAGCGAAAGGGAGCTCAGGAAAAGAGCGGTGCCTTCTGATATAGTCCGCATGCTGATGTCTGTCCCTGGTTCGGAATCGACGGGTCCCACGCTAGTCCCCGGGGGCTCTCTCCCCGCCCGGTCGCTCCGCTCTTGTATGGGAAACGCAAACACGAGCCTGTCACGTGAGTGTCACAATGAGAAGATCGAGGGTGGCTGGTGACTAAGACGCTCGCGGCTCTACTGCATTCCCATCGAAACTTTTCGTTGCTTCGAATCGACAGTTCATCACTCCGCGCGATTCAGATTCCGATCACTCGCACGATGCAATTCTTCGATCATAGTTTCTGTTCGCTGAGGATTTCGGGGAGTTCAATGCGAGAGAACCGCATTTTAAGACGGTTTCCTTTTTCTTCGTCGCTCACCGGGCTTTCCCGATCATCCGAGATGTCATTCTGTCAAGATTGCCTCCCCATCCGGCTCGGATACGGTCGTTCTGGGTGCATCTTCGCAGAAACTCACAAGTCACTTGATTTATAAAGATGGAGAGACAGCCTAGGTACTCCTCCAGAAGAAAACTCTCAATAAGTGAACACGTGTTCAGAGACTTCATCACGGTGGTAGTAAAACGATTTTTTGAAAAGTGAGTCGTTCCTCTGCGGGGTCTTCGAGTGAGATGTCGAGTTCCGTAAATCATTTGTATGGATGAAGACTCTACGATGCGCCAGAGCCGGTGCCGACAAAGACCGCCTCATCTTGAAATGCTTCTACCTACATACATGAATGCATGCATGCATATAGCCCAACAACAACAGAAGTTGACACCAGAGAAACCCGCGGTCGTCAAACATCAAACAGAATCTGCAGCTTCTGGCTTGCGCTAGGCCGCATCCGATGTTTCGCACTCATCGCGGAGAACTTCTCGATTTTCGCTCAAGTCGTGGGCGCTTGAATCCTCGATATGACGGATCCGATTGAAATCTCAGATGAGTAGGTAGTCTTTTTGCCCTCTGCCGAAGTCGGCGTTCCCCTGCCATGGGCGTAATCGCCGCTGTTGCATACTAAACCGTGTTTTCTTCAAGCCGAACTCCGAGGAGAATAAGCGAACGCGAAGGCGGCGGCGGCGAACACCTTTGTGTGGCATGAGCACCGTCTTCAACACCATCGCCCGTGTCCCAACGTGTTTGGTGACAACAGATGGTCGATCATTGAGGTCCGTCGTCGGTTCTCACCTTCTCGCTTATTGCTCGCTTAACAATGAGGACAGATGATAACATCAACTCGTCCCACTCTTTGATGCCCCCAGACAGCAGCGAAAGCCTCGATCCCCTTCTGAACTCGATGACGCGACGGCTGGCTCAGAAGCCTAACTCTGACACACCGGTCTGAAAATTGAGCCTCCTTGCTGCCCGCTATGCTAGACTCGAGTCGCGCAGCGAATATATGTCCATTTTGAAAGTTTCGCGTATCCTGACGGCAAGGAGTCGTTCGTGCCACCGATCCGCTGCCCTTTCGAAGAAGTCGCATTCCCCGACGATACATATGTCCTGTTATTTTCGAATTTCCCCGTGTGACATGGCGGTATCGTTTTCGGCTTGTGCTACAAAGAGCGGAGCGTGGGAAAGCAGCTGGATCAAGAGAAGGAGGACAGCCAGCCAGCCCCACCGAAGATGCGATTCTTCGCTCGTGGAACGTCTAACGGTTGAAGACGAAGTCGACCGCGGCGTCGGCCGTAGACAGAGCCACTGTCGCACGGAATCTGCTCCGCATTTTCTGTTCTTCCATGTCCGGAGAATAAGATCCGAACTCCGTACCTGGGGTACAAGCCGACGTCGGATACCCCTTTCGTCTGACCCGCACCCACTGCGTCGGCTCGACCGTCATAAGTCAGCTGTCGGGATCGGGTGATTGAAGCTATCATACCTCTCGCAAGATAGATGTCCGTAAGGCGAGCGAGCGTGAAGTGTTCAGAAGAGGAATCAGCTTCTCCAAATCAACAATAATCACGAGTCCGAGATTTAGCGCGAGGCAGGCACCATACACTTAATCTGATGCCGGAGCACGACCGTGGGCAGAAGAGAATTTATACGGTCACTGATGAACGCACAGTGAGAATGCGAAGCCATCTCATTAGGGCTCATCTGCCGTTATCTTGATTTGCCGTTACTTAAGAAGACGAAGGTGTTTTCTTTTCGGCGATCGCTAGGACTCGCGAGAGTGCGTGTGTACGAAAGCACCGGTCCAGTTGGTGTCTTCCTCCAAATACCAGAAAAACGTTCGCAGGTGAACACCGCACCTGTCCAATATGTCGGGGGTTCGGCTTGAAGATCTGTCTTGAGCGCTCCGGACTAATTTCGAGCAGCATATGGCTGCTTGGTAGGTGGGTCGGCAGGCAAGCAGGCGGGCGGACGGGCGAGCCAAGCACCGAGCAGTCGGTGAGCAGGCGGCCAAGTTCAGGTCGCGCGGACTGTCGATGGCCCCCAATAGGTACCGTTCGTTAGCGGGGCCGTGCTGGAATGCACTTATGCGATGAGCACATGAGTCACGGTCGCCACCGATCGAGGTTGTGCACCCACTCCCACATGTAGTAGGTATTCAAGGCGGCGGACAGATTGTGTGGCGCAATGCAGCCAACCATGTGTACCTCATCTGCCTAGCTACCTGCCCGTGGGGTCGACTGCTGATCCGAGTGCGTTCGCCTGTCCGCCTTCACCCCAGAGACCATCTGGCCCTGAATTCCTCGGGGGGCAACACCATGGCCGACGCGCCGTCGACGACACTGGTATTGCTCTTCGTGAGGGCGACAGGAATTTGTGACAACACTCGCGCATCGGTCGAAGGACGGGATGGAACATTTTTTCTGCCGCCTAGTCGGTCACCTGGATGCTGGAGAAGTTCTCGCAGCAGAGCATAGGAAGTCGAAAAAGCCAAGATGGCGAGCCAAGGCAATCGCCACCGAAGACATTGGGGCGAGAAATGCACGGGAAAAAATCACTCAGGTTCGCTTTCGGATCACACGGAGACTCGGACACAAAAACGGACGCGAAGCGCCGAAAAAAGGACCGCTCAGATTCATGACCTCTCTTCATACATCGCTGGTTGTCTCATAGATTTCGGGGCGAGACAACAACAAGAGTTCCTTGAACGAGACGTTTCAAAGCAGATTCGAGATGTCGAGCACCAGCTTTAGTGTTTACTCCAGAGAGAAAGCAGGGGACGAATACGATATACGGCCACAAACACGAATTGGAGACGGCGAGTCAAAAACGGCCTCCCTACGTGTTTTCATAGTCGATCTGATTCTTAAATGCTCGATATGTTGAAAGAACGACGACTGACAACGACTGCACTGGACCCCCTGAGGACGAGCGATGAACGTTTATTGGAGCTACGATACACGATCTGTGTGTGTGTGTTTTCGAAAATGAGTCCAATGAACAGTCGAGCAATGAACGCCGTCACGAACGGGAGAGAAAAACTCGCTCGGTGCCGCGGGTATGAGAGTTCATTCGGCGGCGTTCTCTGGATTGTTCGACCATGTACGTATTGCTGAGTTGACATCCAGTCGATCGTTCAAACATTCTGATCCGCTCATATGTAGTGAGTACAGCATGTTGAGAGGCGACAACGAGCGGCTCGGTGAACGCTTGAGTCAACTTTCTTCCAAGGCATTGAGTCCACGTTCATGGTCATGCCTCAACGAGCAGCTGACTCGCTGCTTTCCCGAATTCCAAGCTGCCTTATTACTGCCGACGAACTGAACGTCGTTGGAGTTCTCGGTATGAGAAGAACGATCCTGCATTCCTCTAACATTTCGAGAATATCGTCTCCGGATTTCGGAAGTTTCGCGCCCTGAAGTCGTTCCGAAGCGCCAGAGTAAAATCATCGGGAGTCGGGAGCTAATCGATTATTATTATTAACCATCGTGTCCGTGGACTCAATGGGTACTCTGTATCAGGAAGTTTCTAATGCATTTTGGAGGTTTCCCGTCGTTGACTTTCTCGTTGCTTGTTGGCTTCGAAAGATTCGAATCTCGCCCCGAGTTGGCGATCTGAGAGAAGGTCGGAGTAATTTTCGACTATCAACCTCCTCCCTATGAGTGGGTCACGGTTCCTTTATTGTGGTTCAGACTGGTACGGGGCATCCGAAGATCGGTCCGTCGGTCGGTCGGCAGGTCGGTCAGCTCGTCGCACCATCTGCCACCACCGGCGTGGGGGGTACTCGATGACAGTACTTCTCAAGAGATTGTGACACGACTAATTTTATCCGGGGTCGTCTCAAGCAGAGATGCTGTCGACAATTTTAATCGTGAATCTCGAATAATCGATGGCATGTCCTCGAAGATTTATTTCAAAGTCCGAACGGATATTTCGGACATGGCCCAGAAGCCGGAGCGCTCACGGATGCCTCGACCGATTGCTTCCCCCTATCCGAATTTTGTGGGGTTTGACTAGTGGTCGTCGTCGTCGTTGTCGTCGCAATGAGAGTTAACATGCTTGAAAATAGGGCTGGTTGAAGAGGCTCGCTCTTGCTGCAAGCAACCGGCACCACAAATAACAAGCCATACACTCCGCGCCATATGGCGCCTATGTATGCCGTTTGTGAAGTAGCAGCTGCTGCCGCCGCTGCTACCGCTACTGCCGGACAAGTAAACGAGGAGAAACACTTTGAATACAAAGCCCCGATGCCACTAGCGAGCACCTCGAAGATTTGCTATCTCGGCTAAGCATCAGCGCGGACATAATAACAATGATACAATCGGTTTCACTTGATCGGCGGAGCTCGCATTCTCTTCCCGGACTTGGCCTTCGGCGGCAAAATACGAGCGCAAACCGGACCAAAACGGATTCACCGAGCATGCAATGTTGACTTGTGATCAAGTTGAGGAGAGATTTAGCGATCCAGCCTCTTCTCCGCCGTGTGTTGTACCGTGTGTACGCATGTACTCCACAAAGAGTAACTTACTCGCAGATGGCCTTCCATTGTCGCGTTTTGAATGCGTTAAGATAGCTTGATCCGTTCTTCGAGCCAGAGCGCTAGCTAGCTAGCCATCTACCTACTGCCTAGCTGCCTACTTTATTGTGGTGACGCACCGGCTTTCTTTCCGAACATAAAGTGACACAGTGTTGTCACTTAGGTGAACAAACGCGCTCTCCGAAATCCACGGCCTACGATCACTCACCTTATCGACGTTGGGCGTCTGCGCGATCGTGGGTACCATGGACCGAAGTCGATGGAACTCCTGGAGGCGGAGGATCCTCTGACGATTGCGTCGCTCCCGTCGCGCTAATCGTGCTCTGAGAGCGGCCGATCTCTGTAGCGCCGGATCCGCTCGGAGTTTAGCCCATCGCGCGCTGAGCGCTGATACTCCTGTTACCCCGGGTGTCTGATTCGCGACCGAGGACTCGTTCGAAGTTACCATCTGCGGAAGAAGTAATCGATTTAGAGCTTTTCTTTCTGATCTGGAGCATGATCAGACTCCTCGGGATTCTGATGCTGTGGAACCTAAAACCGACATACGTAAGAGGAACGGTGCTCGGTGAGCCAGGGAAAATGAACAAGAGGAATCGAAGGTACCCCGATGCTGCATTCTTCGACATCACAGAAAATGTCACGCACAGAAGGTAACTAGACGATTTCTCCGTCTTGTTATTTTCCTTCGGCTTCGTAGCCAGCGAGAGAAGATTCAGAGGTGAGAAATACAAATTTTCACACGCCTTAAAACACCTGCGCTTAGACGCCTGTGCGAACGTCGTCGTCGCCGACACGACGCTGCCAATGCTGTTCGCGAGAACGGCGCGGCGCCGGTGACGTCGACGGAGCTTTCGTCTACCCGGATCTTGCAACAAGTCGATTTAAGATTCGAAGTATCAATGTTCTAGTCCAGGAATGCATCGCTGAATACCTCGTTTGCTCGGTCGGTCGGTCAGTCAGTCAGTCTGCCAGATGTTGTTTCTGTTTTGATGATAATCTATTGGCCAAAGATATCTCGCTTTGGCGTGTGGACTAGCCTGGCCGACGGATGACCGAAAGGAAAGATAGATGCGATCCGATGCGGTCGTCGAGCCGCCTCGCCTTGTCTCGCGATACGTCCCAGAAAAGGAACGCACCTGGCGTGCGGACTATAATTTGATGCACAGTTCGACGCCTAGTTCAATGTCTGGAAGTTACACGAGTAGAAACCGGTCTTCACGAGAAGCCCGCGGGGCGAGTCGAAAATCGCGTCGCATGTCCGCTTTACCATCAGACGTTCTTCGGAGTAATCGAGCAGGAATTAGAGTTTTTCTCCTCCGAGATTCTTCGAACGGATCTCGAGCGAATCGACGGAGAGTTTTCACGGTTTTCCACAAGCCCGATGATTTGACATCTCAATTTCGAGCAACGTGAGCGGTCGCTTTTAGTCATCCCCTTCGGGGCGAGTTTCTTGCCGGTGTCGGACGTCCGGGACGACGACTATTCCGTCATCGTTCCGACGGTCGGCGAATCGATCGGCTTACTTTCGGAGCGGCTCTCATCTCTTGAAAAGAGGAGGTACATCAAGGAGGAAAGAGCTCCAGTTTCCCCTCGAATGAATGCTCTTGAATGAACTTCGGGTATCTCGATTCAGTCTGAAAGTCCGGATCGGAGGCGAGCTTCTCAGCTGGGCTTGTTAAACGGAGCCCTATCAGCAGATAAGCGCGGAGAAACCCGTCTCCGATCCGATATACCGAGAAGAGAACCGCCAGGAAGGTAAATGCCTTCGGTAGCGTGCAACTCATCTCCCTGATGAAGGATGATACCGCGACTCTTTGGTGATGAACACTCACAAAAAAGAGACAGATAGGTAGATGCCGATAAGGATCCACGGGTCGCATCTATGCTCTGGACCCGCGGAAATCTTTTAGGAATTACCGCAAGCTCCCTCACTCACGCAATGAGCGTACGATGAGATCGGTGAACGGAAACTTTTCGTATTTTTCCCGGAGCGATCTACCGCCGAATCGAAAAAGGTTTCTGAACGTGACAAGGAAAAGAAAGAAAAATCTTCAAGTGTCGTCCAACAATGACCTAAAAATGAAAGAATGCGGACTTAGCGGCGGCGTCATGACAAGCAGCCGAAGTCAACGAGAGATGTCCGAAACGTTCATTCTTCCGTCTGTAATGTCGCCAGGGAGTAGGGAGCCCCCTAACGACTCTGATCGATCCCCAGACCAGAACCATTCAGTGGAGCGACGGCGGCAGCGTCGGCAATGACGTCTCCTCCTCCTGGACTCGCCTACCGTTGCTCTCCTCGTTTCTCACGTATTTTCTCTACGTTTTTTTGTTCGGCTTGCTCCATACTCGCTCGCGTCTCCCGCGTCGGGCTCTGTGCGGGCCGAACCCGAGGCAAAGAAAGACACCGGAGCGCGTGAGCAGCCGATGGAAGAGAGAGAGCGAAAGAAGAACTTCTGAGAGCTGCCGCTTCAGATACATCACCGCCGCCTTCGTCGCCGTGGCCTTTCGCTTCACTGTTTCCCCTCGTTTTTCTTTGACGTTTTTCCTGATGGAATCGTGATTCTGAACTTCAATATGCGATGAGCGAGGCCGGTAGACAAGGGACAATCCGCTTCGGAGAATCACTCCGTGCTTCGACCAATCTTTCGATGAGACGGGTCGCGTCTCGACGTGGCGGACGCTTTTCCATTTGCCACGTCGTTGACCACGCTCTGTTGCGGGCTTTGCGCGAGGGCTTGCGACAAACCTCAAGTTACACGCATAGCGCACATATCGCAGGTGTTAAATTTCGCCTTCGTCGGTCGGGCAATGCGGAGACGACTGACGCGCCGTGATAGAAACCTGACGTGCCAGCGGTATCGAAATATTTGCATAATTTTCCCATTTCGAATATTGATCGTTTTCTGATACAGAATACGCTGTCTGGGCGACAGAAGAACATATCACTATAGTACATTGTCATCGTCGTCTTCGGCGGACTCTATTGACTTCCAGTGCAGCGGGGTGGCGGACGCGGTGACGGAATGCTCTGCTTTTGTTGAGATCGACGCAGCCAATCTCATGCAAGTTGTAACGACATCGACTGCATCAACGTTGACTAAAATGAGTTGCCGTTCGCGGGGGAGCTTGGAGAAAATCGGAAGGATCTCGGGGCGGAATGCGCGCGAAAATGAGCTCGGGCTCTCGTACGGAGTGCTGACCCCGTTGTCGTTGACTGAGGAACGTAATAAGTGTATGAGATCTGAACGGAGTAAAATCGTACGAACAGAAACGACAGCGTACAACGAAATTGACGCTGCACTTACGAGTCGTAATCCTCCAGGTAAAACTCGCTTCTTAGAACATTTTCGATGAGCTAGTTAAACCGGTCATCGGCGGCGGCGGCGACATCGTCGCTTAACGGGCAGCTCATTGTGAGCAGAATCTGGCGGCCCCCCTCGACGTTTTCCTCCGTGTGTGTTCTCGATTCAGCTCTTGGGTTTTCTGTTTTTACTTCCCTATCAATCGCCATCGCTCGCTCGCTCCTCCAGATCGTTGTTCAACCTCGTTCCGAGGAAATCCGCTGTATTTTGGAATCAAACAAGTTCCTTGCTCACGAAAAGCTGTTGTACGCCAGAGAAGGCTTCGGCCGCACGTACGTTCGCTCGAGGAGCAAGGACTAAGCGGAATTTATTCGTCTGCCATCTTCTACAGCATGAGCGACGGAACGCCAGCTAGCTCGCGGAGAGCCTTGAGTGTCTTCCAAGATTTTCGTGAGAATCAAGTGACAAACAAGTTTTTTGTTCCGGCTGCCGTCTCCAATATCGGGCCACCAACGCGTCGCATCGCGAGAGAAGGCGAACGACAGCTCGAGAAGAACACGGTGTTCATTCAACAGGAGAATGGATGGATGAGTGAATGAATGTAAGGATGAATGAGTGCGCTCAAGTCCAACCAATTCAATCAGTGAGTCGACGAAACACAAATGTGCGAGCGCGAAACTAAACAGACGATTGAGAGAGCCAGAGGCACCGGAGCCACCGACGATTTCGAGCCTCAGCTACAGTGTCGCTGTCGTAATTCTGTCGTTTCCCTCGTTTGTACATGCGAATGTTTATGAATCGCCGCTTTCCCCGCCTGCAGCTCGATTCGGATATTTCCAAGCTAGACAAAATCCTAGACCTTAACCCGGGCCCGGCAGCCTGATCAACTGGAGGACACAGATTCGAGAATATCGCGACGGCTGTATTTCTCTGTAGCCAGAGGAAACCGCTGCCTGGCTTGACGGCTCCTTGTAAAGTTTGTTCTTCGTGTTGTATTCCTTCCGTTCGCCGTAGGTAAGGGGGGCGTTGGCAGAGTTGACTTCCTCGACCGGAACCATAGTCATGTGAATGCACCTGACTGTCGGTTTCCGGCGAGTCTCTTTTCCTTTTTCTCCGTGCTCACTTGACTACAGCTTCGTCACTACTACTACTATCATCATCATAGCGATCGTAGTTGTCGTTTAAGGCGGCAAGGCATTCCGTTTAGCGTTGTCGTCGCCGCGGCAGAAGCACAACGGGCGTGAAAACGGACGGAAAAAAAACGTCACCTGCACAAGAAAATCTCAAGATCACTAGAAACCCCTTCGCTTGCTCTGCGCCGAGACGGTCCTGTGCCCGAAAGGAGACAAAGAAATCTCTCGTTCAAAATGGCGATTTCATCATCTTGCCCTTTTATAACGATTGGCGACCATTGGAACCGTTCTCTCGGACGTCTATACGACTATTGTACGTAAAGTACTCGTACATCGGTCACAACTCCAGTTCATTGAATGACTGCGCCGACGACTACATCGCCGTTGGCAGCGACGGAAACATGTACATACAACGACTCAGTGACCACGCAAATGTGTACATATTTGGCAGTACAACACACCGATTATGGTGATTCCCCCCCAGACCGAAATGATGAGGATCCTCCGCTCCGTTCTATGTTTGTCGTTTTTCGGTTGTGCCTCTCTTCCAGCCGTCGAAGGCCCGGAAAGCTCAACACCAGAAAATCAAGGCCGGTGTGCAGGTGCGTCGAGTCTGACTGGATGCTTGGTCGCTCCGCTGTCGACGGCGGGGCGGTTAGACGCTTGGTCGGCCGCTCAGTTGGTTTGTTGCTTGGCAGGCACACGACGATTCTCTACAAAAGCCACATAGGGATAAAAAAAAATTGCCGCTCGGATCTAGATCCGGTCGGTCAGAAACCTCTGATTGTGCCCGTGGGGGACTCCCAGGCCAAACGGAGATCTGCGATGTGAACCACTTTTCTCCAACAATGGGCGCTGACTTTTTCGTGAATGAGCATGCCATGGTATAAATCCATTCAATCCGGGCGCTCGGTCAAAGACTCCCAGAGCGTCGGGTTCTCGCCGGCAGTTGCTCAGTCAGAGGAAAGACTCCAGAAACAAGACGCTACGTAATTGGTCGCATGGCCATGGGCCATTTTTTTTCTTACTCCGCCGAGTTGGTGGGCCATCGCCTCGCTCGTCGCTCCGAGAGCCATTGTTGCCCATGGTGAAGTAAGGTTTCATTCACGCACCTGTGCTTCTTGCAACTCATTCGGACAACCGCCAGTCGACACTCTTCCCTCCCTTATGGCTCGATGATGCAATGCATCCATGAGACGATTATTCTGTTCAGGTAGTACGTACGTCACGTGAGCCCGCGCTCGCTTTGCTCTCCGATTGTCTCACATTCCCACAAATGAGATCGAATTCTGCTCATTGATACGGGTTGGGGAGGTTATCATCGATTCAGGGACCGGAGCTCGTCGATAGCCGAGACGACGTATCGTCTCCGACATCCACCGGTTAGCGTTGGAGAAGCGATGCTCCGTTTCGATAACGAACGTCTTCGTGGAGGTTCGTACCGGTAGCCAATAACAGATAGAAAACCGACAGACTAACTGATTGGTTGGTTGGCATCGACTGCCACCGGTGGTATGGAATGCGGTGGCAGCGGCCTCGGCGGCAGAAACTGCAGCAGCAAGCACCGGCGGCACCGGCGACGAGGTCCTTTTGTTTCGCGGTCAGTGACTCCAGGTGTGTCGTTCCCCATTGCTTAAAGCTGTTGTCACTGCTAGTGCGACTCCAGCGCCTACTATGAACTACCAGCTCACCACTCAAATTCTTCAGAGCGAGCGAGAGCGGACAGGTACATATACCGACAGATTGACTAACCGGTCCGCTAGGTCGACACCTGCTCTCGAACCTGCTACATACATTCATGGTCCACTGTGTGTTGTTTAGTGCTCCGAGCACCTGACACACTCCTCATCTGGGAATACCCTGACCTTTGAATTTGGACCCGTGTGTGTGTGAAAGGGACTCTCTGCCATCGGTGAGTGTCCACGAGCACTGCTGGACCGTCGTCACTGACCGTTGCATCACCGTGAGACCGATCGCTGGTTAAGAGCCCTGCGTACGGCAACGTCTTCGCAGCTGGTCGAGGAGCATAGTTAAGTGTAAGAAACGAAAAAAAACTTCAGCTGGAGACAATGCGTGTAACAGTCTAGGTCGTAAACCCACAACGAATTAATGTTCGGTTGAATCGGTTCCACCCTTGAAGGTCCGTCGAACAGTTCACGGAAAACTGTCACGCCTTAGGTCACGTTTGCGGAGAATTCTGTCCCGGGGCCCGGTGTCATCGGTTCTATACTTTTTTTTCCAGTTCGATCATCCAGGAGCAGCTCGCAGTGGAGGAGGGGAGTCGCTGGCCGACGAGGAGGAACTCGCGCAAATTATTCTGCTCGCTCGAAGTACTAACCAGGTGGCATTGCTCCTTCTCGAGCCGTACTATATTCATTCGTTCGTGTGTGTGCGGGAGAGCTCGTGTGTTGGAGGGGATTGGGGCGAATCCAATTGAACAGGTGGAGACCAAGGGCCTTAAGTGAGAAGCCAGATGGCGTCCCTTAGGGGCAAGATGAGTCACTTTTTCCCTCGTTGAATTATCTGAGTTGGTTCCGCAGATTACAGCTGCGACGCAACGAACACTTCCCCGGACCAAGAAGCCAGCGCTCGGAAGAGGATGACACATACCAAAGAGCAATACGACTACTCACTTCGCCATACTTGTGTTCAGCGCATCGATGCATCACATGGGCTTGCTAGCGAGAGATTTACGAAGCTACGCGCGCCGTACTCACGCATCGACGAGCCGTGGACTTCGATGCTGAGCCGCATTCATCCTTGTTCGACAAAATCCCATGGCGACTTTCTACCCGAATAAGGAGATTCGAGATTCTCGTTCGAGTCGGATACCGCAAAAATTTCACTTGCTCGCTGAGCGGAAGACCTCTCGCGTGCTATTCGCGGACTCCATGGGAATAGGATAGTCTTGCGCCGTTGAACGCCGGATCGACGGCGGTGGCGGTCGCGATGACTGTGGCGACGATGATGAACTTTGGACGAGATAGGTTTTGTAAACATTGCTCTGTTTTGCTCCGGTCACACCGGTTCTGTGCGTTCCACGAATCTTTCAGCCGCTCGGGGTTGCTCGACGGCTCCATATCTGCTGGTTATTTTGTTTGGAATCCGCAGCTGGGATTCTAAATTACCCATTTGTGGTCAACTTCGATTTGCATCTGATTGAACGATTGCGGGGAAGCGGGCAGAAGAGCTTCGCGCTAAAACAACCAGCTGGAGCACCCTCTGAACGATCGATTAATGCATGGACGGACTCTTCTCTGTTCGGCCAAGCCCCCGTCCAAAAAAACGTGAGTGCCAAGCCTCAATTCGGGAACGTCGACTCAGCGGCGAGCGAGCCGGAGAACGCGGCGGACGGGGAATCGCAACGCTGTGGCGGAGCCTCGAGCGAGGAGGAGCTAATTCCGAGAAACGGGCAGAAATTCTAGGAGGAGAGCATTGAATGCGACAAAAAGCTGTCCGTCGGCCGGCCTCTAAACGGACTCGACATCGCCCGTCGTCGCGGACTGATACGGGAGGTACCAACGCCCTCGACCGCAGACCATTCTTCTCTTATCGAAGCATTGATGGAGGCAACGAAAGCGATGACGGCGCCGGCGACCACGATCACGATAGAGCGAAGCCGCATCAATCATCGAAATATTCACGTCGCGAAACGAAGTTTCCTGCGTAAAACCACCTCAGATCGATAATAATAATAATAAGGATTCTCAGACGTCGGGAGTACTAATCGCTGCGTGGAATTCTCGACGGTCCAGACGACCGATTCCATATTGAGGAGCGAATACGCATAGAGCAAAACACTCATGGGCGACGCCCGTTCCCGTCGAGTCGCCTGTCGAGAGTCGACCGCGTTCGAAACAACGCGATAAGACCAAGAATGGCAAGTCATCACCTCATCCTGCCGTACCGACGATGAACTAGCGGCACGCAGCGGGCCTGCCTCCGCTACAGGCATTCAGTCAGCCAGCCAGCCGGACGTTCGCTCCACGTATCGGAACGACGACATTTCCCCGTCCGAGCTCACGTTCACGTTGAAGATCGCCTTGAACAGCTCATTAACTTCATTCGAAAGCACAAACGCTCGCTGCTTGAGGAAACATCTCGTTGGCTCTCACTTCCTCGTCCTTCCTGTCCGCGTTCGATGGATTTTCCCCAATCGCAGCTTGGATCAGCGAATTTTTACAGAGCTCTACACTTACGGTTGAATATTCGTGTCTCCCTGGGCACTAGATATGTCACTGATGGATTTCTCGGACGGTATCACGGAAAAATTTCACTTCAACAACAAACTGTGGAGGTTTCTCGTTCGAAAAAGTTGAAGGCCTCGATGTCGCGAGCAGCTGGCCGTGATGCTGATGTGGTGTTCGCCACTTTCGGAATGAGGTGGACGTAGCACCATTCAATGACGACTACACGAAGCTCTGGTGAACTGCTCACGAGCGGGGGAGAGAAAGAGGGAGCACTCGCAGAGAAACTCGCACCAGTTAGGAAAGGGATTTGGGACGCATTTTTGGCGCTAGACGGCGCTTTGCTCTATGCATTACCGAACGTATCGATCAGAAATTATTTTCATAAGTCATTGTCAGAGGATACGGGTACGGTGGGATTCCGTGCTAGAAACCTGCAAGGAGCCCAATCGATTGTCATCGAGGCTCTCAGGAGTTCGACTTCCGATCCGACGTCCGATCGGCGCTCGAGCGGTTTCTGATCCTTCGCGAGTCGAAATTATGCTCAACGGGATCCGAATCGCGGCTCAATGAGGACCCAGCTCCGGATAGGAGCGGAAATTCCGAAGAGAAAGCTCAGGAGTGAGCTTGTCGCGAGTTTTGCGACCGAGAGTTGGCCAGCGTCGCGATTCGAATGCATGGTCACGCTTAAGGTCCCGCTCAATCATTCGATGCGGAGAGGGATCGAGCTCCCATGAAATCTGCGTGCTGATAGACCTCTCCGAACTTCGTCGGGTCGATCGATACCGTAGAACCGAGCTCTAGAAAACGCCGCGGTTGGAACTCCCCCTCTCTGATCCGGTCGACGTCAACCTCCGCTTCACTATAAGGGTCAGCACGGAGAATGCGACAGACGGGACGGGTACAGAGAACGGATTCCGAGCCGATTCTTCCGTTTAAACGTCACTTTTCGGACTGTTCCTAAATCAGCCGCAGATCTGCCTGTGGCACGGAACTACGAATTCCTCCGAAAAGTCAATTTGTAAGAGAAATTCGGTCCAGCACCCGTAAGGTCGGGGTTACCGTATTTCGGGTCCGAAAATCGAAGTCTGTTCTCAAAAAAGCAACATCTCGCGGCCGTTGTTAAGGTTACAGCTCAACCCTTACCTCGGATGGTGAATTCGGTGCCTCCATAGTGATTGAAAGACGGTAGAGATTTGTGGGTCTGGTTTTTGTCACTGGAAGCGGGGGTTGTCACCGCTCGGGAGGTACTGTTTAGGAGACATCCACAGAACGAGTCGAGGAGAAGAGGAGGGTAGAGTGGCTGGTGGGCATACCCTCCCGCCGATCGACGGTCGCGCCAAATTTCAAATTCCATCCCAGCGCCCTTTCGGATCGCCGAGGCCGGACGGCCGCTCAGATGGCCCACGGGCCGAGATTCTATCGGGTCATCGTTGCCCCTGACCTGCCCCCGCTCGTTCTTGTGTCTCGCCCTGAGGACCGGCCGTCTCGAGCCGGGTCAAAACTTCGTAAAACACACCGACTGCACCGACGTCCGCATCGAGCCTCGCGGTCGTCGAGGGGATCATTGCCTCCCGGAGCCTATCTAGCGAAGCTGTTGGATTTTTGGATCGCACGACCCGGCGGATTCCCGGGAGCTGGAATTATACCGACGGGTGGGTCTCGGCGGTCTTGGAGGCCCAGCCAGTGTTTTCAGGAAGACTCATCGAACACTTCAGCGCCTCGTCGGCACGGTGTGACTGTTGTGATGCCCAGTGATGTGCTGGGCTCTCCTATTGGGGTTCGCTCATTTTTCTCTTACTGCTCTTCAGCCCATGGTCCACATGAGCTCTGGATGTCTCCATCACGAACTGATTGAAGCCGTATCGAGCGGCTCGTCAGCGAGTGAAATGACTTCAAAAAGAGTCAACCGGTCAGGGAGAACACCCAAGCGATTGGCATACGCCGCATAATAATCTCGAAAGTGGGTGTTCTCTCCATTCGAGACGAGAACAGACTGTGGCGACAGAACTCCGTCCGCATACAACTGTTACAATACGACGAGGAGAAGCAGACGGACGAACCGACCGACCAAGGAACACACAGACGAATTCGACATCGCTGCGTTCGCTATTCGTCCATCTGCCGGATCGAATTGGGTGGCAAAGAATTCTGACTCCCGACACCCAAAGACGTGAGCGCCAGATGGAGTCGCCATTGTTATTCGACCACCCGGCCGCGAACTTCAAAGACTTCGAAACAACCTCATCGGATAGCAGTCGCCCGCTATGCCCATCCCGCTATCGGCTTCACGGCTCTCCGCCCCGTGAAATCTCCGACATGGCTGCGCTCATTACCGTGAGAATGCATCGTTTTCGTTGCAAGCTACATTCAGGTATCGTTTATGGCCGGATTAGCTCCTTCGGCGTGAAGGAGTGAACAGCAGAAGTTCCGAGAGAAGATGCCTGTTTCCGCGATCTTGACGCGTTTGCGCACGCGAGACTTGAACTTGTTCATCGAAGCGCTCTCTATCGTCTTGAGTCTGCGATGCCGTGCGGGAACCGCGGGTGCGGTCTCGTTGAGGAGGGTGATCATCGCTGTCGGAGACATGAAGTCAAATCGTATCGCTTTCTCTTGCGAAGGCGTGGGAACCACCGGCTGTTGCGGTGACTGTGAGAGCCGACAGCTGCAACAGCCGGTCCGGAAGGCGAACAAGTTGTTCCTCCGTGGAAGGAGGCTCTTAATAAACAAGGGAGCGAGCGAAGTCTTTATGGCAATTTATTGATCGTCAGAAGTCCCGAGCAGGATCGCTGATGTTCAACTCGGATCGTCATTCGCCTCGAATGAATTATTTTCTTTTTCCATTTTCATGGAATGCGTAAGAGAGAGGGACAACTACAGAGTCATCGAACAAACTTTAGAATCCGATTTTCTTTTGATTCTTCGCCATTTTCTCGAGGGGATACGGTAAGCGAAGACACTCCTTGGGGGAACATTTCAATCCGCTCTCCAGACACTCGCACACCTGACACGAGGAGGGCGTCACAGTTTTTCCCAGTGGTACGACCGTCCCTCGAAAATGACAACCGTTTTCACCGGATCGGGAAACCTCGTCCGTGTAAGATGAAGAGCTATTGCTCGAAGTCTCTATATCGTAGGTATCTGAAACCGAGGAGAATGTGAGGCTCCTCGAGGATAGAGTCGAAGTTCGGCTCCTGGACGTCCCTCGGCTAGACCTCCATGAGAGACTGGGAGGGGGAATCGTCACGGATCGTGGAAGATTGCTACAGCGCGAGCATCGTGATATAAAACGAACTTACCACATTCGTACCGCGGGCAGCAATAGCCCTCAATAGCGACTTCTTGACATCCCGGCACCGGTGGCGGACACGGTTGTGCTAGGCACAGGAGAGATTCTCGATAGCAGAAGCAGTACTCACAAGGATCGTCGGAAGCTATTTTTTCGCCGGTGTTGAATGCGCGTCCCTTGTACACGCACTCTGCAGGAATGGAATCATTTGAGAGCGGGTGGCTCACCGTTGAAAGTTATCGGAGTCGAGAAACTCCAATCTGAAGCCTGGCGGGAAACGTTTCAACATGTTTCGCCTCACGGAACTGCCAGGCTACTTACGGCTGAAGGCACCTTGCGCCAGAAGAAAATTCAGCAGCAGGAGCACGTGAATCATTCTGCGAGGCAGAGCGTACAGAAAAGGGTGAACTTGAAATGAGTTCCTGAGCTGCGCGCTTCGCTTAGTGGCGATCCGAGAAAAAAATCAAGAGAGTCGAAAGCGAAAGAGACTCACTGATGACATCGTGACTTTCCACAAAGTTATTTCTCAACAGTCCACGCAACAGTCGAACGTCCAATTGAGCATCCGAGCTGACATCTCCGGAATTCATCTCGAGATTCTTCCGGTGAGATACCGAAGAAGGGGAAAAATCGAGAACACGAAGTTCCCCGTGGACCTTGCTCTCCCCTCTGGGCCAGCACAACTGTCTGGCGCATCGGAGAGATCCATTCTCACGAAGTTTTGAAAACAAATTTATTTTTAAGAATATCATCGACTCGGATCTATTCGGGAGTTCCAGTTCCTCGGATGACGACGGATTGATCCGTCAATGACATGCAGTCTCCGGAAGCGAGATCGGCGCTCTCGGTGTACGTTCCGGAAGTCTCCGCCACGCCATCGACCCGGCTTACGACGGCTCAACTTCTAAACCTATTTCGTCGGCGAGTTCCGTCTTATTAAGGGGACAATTCTCCAAAACGATGCTCAAAGCGTCCTCACAAATTTTCTTTCGCTTCTTGAGCTCCTTCGAGAGGATATCCCTCCTCCGAGTCAGGGAGGCAAGCTCCGCACGATCGATCTCGAATCCCTCTGTAAAACGGCTTCGTACCATACATACAATCTCATGAATTGCGGCCCCTACTCTATGGAGACTTTGCGAATCGAATCGATTTGCTGTGTGTCCCAAGCATGGATCGTACCTCGGGGCTCCATTATCTCGATTTTGCTCTTCAGTTTCTTGTTGAGCTCTGTGAAACGCTCAATTTCCCGTCGACAATGATCCAAAGACATATTACTCTTCAAGGTGTCCAGTTGCGTCCGCAATTCTTTCACATGCTGCGCTTTGCTCTGTAAATATTTTTGGACAACATCATCAGAGAATGAATCCCCTATGCGAAAAAAAACCTGAGGTCGTTTTGCATACCGCGATTTCTTCTCTGAGGGCCTCGATTTCCCGATCGATCGCCGCCACATCTTCCTCCGGAGGCACAATTTCGCCTTCTTGGGAAACGTAATAAATTCGCTGTTTGCCATATGTCTTCCCGACGACTTCTCCGGATCCAACCAACGAATCCAAGTCCCGTTGAAGAACCGTCTTCCCTATAGCTAGGGAACGATTTCAGTATTTCATACCGGCAAATATGTATAAATTCGAATTCTATTGAGCGACGTGGGAGGACTTCGTTCTGATGGAGGAGGATCCCAGTCCGTCCGCGAATTTTCTCTGTAGTCCATGCACCTTTATGGAGATTGTTGAAAATATCGGTCACACTATACGGCCGATTCTGCTCCTTGAGGTAATTCAAAACAGTCTCAGCTGTGGGCTCCATATCGGTTCCAGGGGCACCAATCAATACAAACGATGTTGTTGGGACGTTGAACGTTCATGCTGGAACCCTTGCTGTAGAGGAACGTTCACGTGATCACCGTTGGGAGCCCTCGCGACTCGGTGCGTGAATCAAGCGCAACGAGAACGACATACGCCAATTTCCTCAGAGCTCTGAAGCGACTCCACCGTCACTCACACCGGAATATTGGTCTCCCTCTGGCGCTCCTCGGGTATGACACGAGGGACGGAGCGGAATCGAGTCCGCCTAGCATCGCGCAAAGAACCGCGACGCGGAGCTTGACACCAGTGCTCCGTACGACCCATGACCGGCTCCAGGCAACGATTTCATGCAGCGAGACATAGGAACAGAGATTGGACTTGCTTGTTGAAGGTCGGTTCTCTCCAGTCGTAGACTCCGTTCGAAACTGTGCTGTACAATTCCGATCCAAGCCTTTCTCGAAACCGTCACATTTATGCTAGTATGGGAAAGTCAGGGAGCTTTCGGGAAACTGGCTCCCACCGCTCCGAGCTATCTATCCAAAAGGGTCTCCTCCTCTGAGGGTCCTACTCGAATTCCTTTGACCGAAGTCCCTCGGCTGGAACACTGTACTCGACTGAAGCTTCTTGTCGAAGCCCTTCGACCGGATGGGTCATCCCCACTCGGCTGAGAGCGCTTCGACAATCTTCGATTTCCGATGCCTGTAGGTACTTCTCTCGGCGTCGATAATGATGGGGTGAGGCGGACTTGGGTGGGAACAAGGCCAACATTTTCGGGCTGAACCACACTGCCAAGGTTTGTCCCGGGTACTGTTATTCACATTGCTTCCGAGGACGGATCCATAGAGCAAATGTACCCAGAAGGATAAAGGCCGAGTACCTGAATTCCCGTAAGGAATATTTTTCCGGCAGCAAGGATCGAACCCACACCGCCTCCCGCACGAGCGGCGTCGTTGCGGCATTTCACGAAGTCAAACGCACGTTTGCACAGGTGGTGACAAACGCGCTCACCACTCGACCACCTGTCGGGAAACAAGGCCATGACCGGCCTAATTTTTCTGCTGCGTAGCATCATCGATTCAGCAATGGGTCAGGATCTGCTGACCCCTCCGAATATGCTCCATTCTCATCTTCCGAATAGAGTTAACCTGGCGCGAGAGTCAAACTCCATTGCGACTCAAACTTCGTGGACGATTGACTGGGATTCGATCTACGCCGATGTGGTAGCAACTTTCGCGATAGGTCTCCTGATCAGAAAATATGAGGGGAGCGCATTCCCGCAAGCAAAATCCTAGCTCCCTCGACCGTTGATTTCCTCGTCCTTCCCGATTCTCTCGGCTCACTTGATGAATTCCGAAGATGCGGGACTTGCCAGAGGCCCATCATCTGGCGGACGAACTTCGTCGACCCTATTGCCGTTGAGAGACGGTGCCATCGATAGTTTCTGTTCCAGGAAGCAAGGACCTACCCTCCAAGGCCATGTACACCATGGACGATTGGGCGACGAATTGACTCTTCTTTCGGGATGAAGACGTGCCTCTAACATTGAGTGAGGATAAGGTCGCGGATACTGAATCCCGTCAGTCGATGTTTGACTGACAGCTGGCACGTCCCATGAGCGTACGTCACAGCAAGGGATGCCCGATCTGAAAGGGTCAGGGGCGTCCGAAATCCGTCGCCTATTGCTTTGGTAGCAGGGGACTGCGTCCGACCAAGTTTCGGCATTGACACTCAGCCATACGGCCCTCACCGTCCTTAGCTCTCGTTCACAGTGATCGTCGACAGACTGGTCTTCAGGAGGGAGATGGGAGACAGGGGCAACATCATCGCCGATTGTTCTGGCAAAGTCTAAGCTTCCATTCTCTAGACTTGAGAAGGCTCTCGAGGCAAGATGAATCCATGGACGGGTTCCGATGCCTCTGGACTTGAGACTGAACGATATTCCAGGAAAGTTTCTTACAGCGGAGCTACACCTTTCTGGTTCAGGGCTCGCGAGATCGACTCATGCTCCAGGTACGCGGGAACGTTTCCCACCCAGATCTAGATCTCGAGAATGATTTATGATTGTCACTCATCATCAGATTAGATTAACTCTCGTGACTTTCCAGCATTACAACTTTCCTGCTTTTTCCTTCCGAGAAGCCGAATAAGACGTTCGCAGCTCTCTCCCGACAGGACGTCTATGGGGGGAGACAGGGCCGAAGCCCCGAGAAAAAAATAAGTTTCACAGAGAAGGTGAGCGAGAGAAGTTCGGAAGAGCATATCGATTTCCGCGGATTGGAATCTATTTACCTAGTTCCGTTGAAGGGAACCCCGCCCGACGCTACCTCGCTCAGAGCTGTTTCGCTCTCTCGTGCTCCATGGTGCCGGTGTTGGAGCCCAGTACCTGCGAGTTCCAAAGGAGCTCCGGGATTGTCCTCCATAGCGCCGTTCTTCCCATCATTATCGATACTTGCAACAGAACGCTGTCGTAAACGAGCAAAAGCGATTATAAATTTGAGAATCATGTGATGTAACCACCGAGCCGTGGAAAGAGGGGCCAAGCACTTTTGCTCAGCGTGAATTAGACACAAGCGTGTCGACAGTGAAGCGAGCGGCATGAGGTCTAGGCTTCGGATTGTGACACTGTTCCTAATTAGTTTTTTGGCGCTGATATTCCTGGCGATTGTTCGTGAGCATCCAGAACAGCATTCCCCAGAAAGGAGTCAGGGTTCTCGAGCCACCAAGTTTTCAGTGAGCCGACGCACTGCGGAAGTCAAAGTTTCTGTAAACACTTCGTGGTCTATGGAATACCGAGTCATTCATGAGCCGTACGTGTTCGACGAAGAAAAATCTGTTTTGATCGTGGTGACCTCAGCTCCCGGAAACCTCGAGAAGCGGAACGAGATCCGGAGAGGCTGGGGCAGTTGGCCTCACGTGAGGGTAGTCTACCTCATCGGCGTACCCGCGAACTACAGTGAGGAGCAGCGGAGGAAAATCGCGAAAGAAGTGTCCGATCATGGGGACGTTGTCCAGATTGATTTCGTGGATACTTACAGGAACCTCACGCTGAAAAGTTGTGCCCTTGTGATGTGGGCAGTGCGGAACTCGTGGCCCGGTAGAGATGTCGTGATCAAGGCGGACGATGATACTTGTGTTAACATGCCCCTGTTGAGCTCCATTCTCGAAGACTTCACAGACGGTGTTTACGGCGACTACCGTGAGAAGCGCAAGCCATTGAGGTGTAAACGAAAAGGCTGCAATAAATGGGGTCTCACGTTGGACGAATACGAGGATCAGACGTTCCCGCCGCATGTACAGGGCGCGTTCTACGTGATCACGGAGAGCGTTCTGGGAGATCTGTACGAAAAGCTTTTCGAGCCCAAATATCTGTTCATTGAGGATGTGTACCTCACCGGGTTGGTAACACGAGTGGCCGAAGTTCCGGTACGACCGATGCCGAGCGGAGCTAGAATAAATCCGATGGTACCAGGAAAATCATGGCTGGAGCAAAAGAATCTGGTGGCCCAGCATCGGTGTCGCGGAAAGCTACAGAAACAATTTTGGGCAAAGTCTATAGGAAAAACTCCTTGATAGCCTGCTGCCGAGCAATCGCGCGAATCTCAAGACCTCCATGGAGCAACGCAAGTCATACCCTCGGCGTCGGATGAAAATAAAGTCTCATCTTCAGGGAAAAGTTCCGAAATGCATAAGTCGCTGTCCCGTCCCAAAAAATGTCCAGGCGGAGAGGAGCATCCGTTGATTGGAATTTCGGCTCCAACGTGCTCGGGACATTCGAAGGGTCCTTGGTAACAAGGGCAGACTTCGTGCAGAAAATCCATTCTGGATCGATCTCACTCAAGGTTCGAATGTCAAGGAAGCTGGAGCGGAAAGCCGAGCATCTCCGCCAACATACGAAGAATAGATCCGAGCAAGTCTCGAGCCCGGTCCTCAGATTTGAGCTCGTGGGAGCTCAAGCCCGAGTTGGGCGCTCAGGTCGTTTTCCAGACTCTCTGAAGGTAAATGCTTTCGGACCCACATCTGTGCTCCGACTCTACCTCGGGGAGGCTTCCTTTTCGGACTGCCTCCTCGTCCGTGGAGCCGGTGATGATCTCCCACCCGGAATGAGCAGAGCTCCTGCGAGCGAATGCTGACATTCTACATTCAACTCTGGCTGAGGCGATTCATGCGCACGCATGGAGAACCCGAACAGTCCGGGCTCTCTACGCAATAGAGGAACGAGGCAGCGTCCCTAGCTCACGGAAAATCTGTGGGACTCAGAACCCGAGGTTCCGGTTTTTTGATCATTCGTGCTCCCTGAGCGGATTTTTGGATTATTTTTCGAAGCGACACTTCCGATCACAAAACTGAGCGTGTCCGAGAAACTCAGGTCATCACAAGCCGTCGATTCCACCAATCGAAAAACTTTCTAACAGAAAGAGGGTTGCAATGTGATTGAGACGATCAGCTATGCCCAATCATACCCGGAATGCTAGAACCAACTCAGACAGATGAGGGATTAGAAGCTCCGCATAGATGGGAGGTCTCGCTTCATCCATCGACTCAAGCCAGCAATTGTGCCCCACGCAAATAAATATACCCATGAGTACAAATCCTCTACCACGGAATCTACAAGATCGAGCATGTAGATGTAGTTGATCTTTTTTGTGAGAATTGTGGGTCTACTGTTTCGGACGGATGAATGGAAGGAGGAACATGCATGCAATCGAAGCAGAGTCCAGCTCGATCGATCATCAGTGACGTAGGGCGCTCTGCGGATGCGCATAAATGAAGCTGTGAGAAGACAGTCGGCATCGATTTTTCGAATTCGAATAAACTTGAAGTTCGACCCCAAATGAGACGAGATAAGCGTCGTACCCGAGTACGTTAAAAAGACCATGAGCATGAATCTCAATTATGGATTCTTTGCGCATATCTGGCATTCCCATAACAATGGACCCTCGCAGC
This sequence comes from Galendromus occidentalis, assembly GCF_000255335.2. Taxonomy (NCBI): domain Eukaryota; kingdom Metazoa; phylum Arthropoda; class Arachnida; order Mesostigmata; family Phytoseiidae; genus Galendromus; species Galendromus occidentalis. The sequence continues at coordinate 526,864 of NW_003805500.1, forward strand.
TCGTAGCTCGTTCGTTGCTCCCCGCCTGAGTTCTCTCGAATCATAGCGAGAACTTCGCCGAGAGTCACTGATGAGAACTTAAGACGAGCCGCGGCTCACCTCAGCCCGCTATGGCTCCGCCGTCTCTTCGAAGAGTGATCTATGACTCTGTCATCCCCGCAGCTGTCGATAAGCCGATGATATCCGCCAATAAAGTCATAATTAGCCTGAGAGTCTGTGACTATGACCGTGAGGTTGAGGGTGAAGGAATATCAATCCGGCTAAGAGGCCAATATCGGGCGCCATTGATGTGGGCGGATCGGAGATCGATGGGTGGAAGATTAAGGACAGAATATTCCACACCACAAATGAATACGAATGGGATAGGCCTCGCCAGGTGACCATCCTCGAGGAGGGGCGTAGACTGCAGGTCTTGTCTCGAATGCTGGCCTTAGTGTGGAGCTGCCGATTAGCGAACGGAAAGGCTAGGCGTATCCAATAGCTCGTTCGCGCTCTCACTTCCCCGAGACCCGCCCGACGGCAAAGGTCTAGCTCGCTAGAGGGGTCCCTCTCCGCGAAGATCGGGGAATGCGATCGAACTTGACGTGCTCCACCACCCTAGGGCACCCCTCCCCGCTGATTGGGAGCGCGGTCCGGGTTTGAGCCATTCGAGCATCATAGACCGTCATGCGATTATTCCTCTTTTCCAACGTGAGTCGGCTGACTGTATTCTCCAAAGCTAACGAGGACTAAGGTATCAAGTCAGCTTTCGATTCGTCGCCCCGTGATTTACCGACACTCCGCAGGAAGTCCTCCGTCAGAATGAGTCAGCGGTCAACGATCCAACGAGCTCGATATTTCCGGAAAAATTCCAGGGGCAACGGCCATACCAGCATGTTCTAGAATCTAGATGAACCAATTCGGAGACGGCTGCGGCATCATGGAGCAAGGACCTGCATATTTGAATCGCAGTCATCGAAGCAGATCAAGCTGATAGAGGTCGAGAATGTATCCTTGATCCCGGTCGTGATTGAAGATACTGATTGATGGGACGGAACTGGGGAGATGACGAACTTAGCTGCGTGTAGATTCCACGGGAAAGTCGAGAACACCAATCCCCTGATCGAGTTGGCAGCTATCCTTGAAGGCGATCAGTTAGAGTCCCGGGTTCGCTGTTCTACGAGGGAGACCAGCCTCGGAGTTGTCATTTCGATCCGCTTCTCATTTCTGATCGACCTGTCTCTGCTCCGTAGTCGATATGCCGTCTCATGAGCTCGCATGGCGTTCGGAAATTACGAATAGAAACGCCGCGGAGGACTCCAGGTAGAGGCGGGCCGTTGCATTATGGCGAGCGCATATTCCTTCTCGTGTCTATCAGATTCCCGTCCGCTCTGAGAGCGTTGCGCGAAGTGCATTGGCAGCGAGCGAGATCAGACATGAAGTCATGAAAAGCTCCAGGCTCCGGAAATTCCCTCATCTTCGGGACCCGCATCTCGGAACCACATCCCTGCTTTCGATGGGAGTCCGATGTCGTGGTCTTGTCGTCCCCCTGAACGCCTCGGTATTTTTTGAATTGCGCGCCAGATCGCTTCTCTCCTCTCCTTCGGATCCAGAATGTGTTGCTGCTGTTTATGTATTCCCCTTCCCCATCTGACGGACGACAGCGGCAACAACGTCCGACGTTGTCGGAAGAAGGCAGACGACTGTTGGAAAAACCGACGACGACGGCTATGTGTTTACGTTAAAATGGCGAAGTACTGAGCGGAGTGAGAAGAACAAATTTCACTTGTGTATTTCATTGTGGTCTAAAACGGACCGCAAGACGCAGCCAGCTGCAGGTCGAAATTCTGCTTCGGAGGGTGAGTCGGTCCCTTGTTGCGCAACCAAATCGGGGAGGAAACGTTGCGAGCTATTTTCGCAAAGCAGAAGTAGATCAACGGCCGCTACCGGAGTTTCAAGAGCGGGTTTTCCGCATCAGCCGTTTGAGCCTTCGCTGGCTCTGAATCGGAAGCCCGATGGGACTTCACCTGAATGAGACAGCTCCCCCAGCTGATTAAGGTCCGTGGAATGCCCGTTGGGGTCTCCGAACCGCGACCGGTCCCCGGTTTTCTCCCAAAGTTCTGGAATGATTTCCGTGTTCGGACTCGATTCTTTCAGTATCTGATTGGGTTGAAAGTTGCTCGAAGCCGCGAGAGCTCCGTGCGCTCGGGATATTTCCGGAAACCCCGACTTTTATCCGATCAGACATCGCCGTGCGATCGCCGACAGAGAGAGCTTGACGCGGAATTTTATTGAAACGAATCTTTAGCCGTATTGGAACGGACGGAAGTCTTTACGTCAGAGAAGAGCCGAATCAATCCAACTGACTCCATAGTTGGAAGATCGATGGGAATTTGCTAAGGAATCGATCGTCCTGGGAGAGCTCAATACACTCCTGGATTCTGTATGATTCTCGAATCGTTCCTATAAGAGAGGAGGCTCCAATCCTTCCCATCTACCCACAGGGCGACACAAAGGCTCCCTAAGTCGCTGACGTTCGGGACGAGTTGGATTTGTGATCCGGTTGGAGGAGAAGATGTCCAACATACAGCCGCCCTTCCGTGGGTCAGGGCAGCACAAGTCCCAGTATCGTCAGCAGGCCAGGTTTGTGCTCATCTTTTTCACCTATGAATGCGACCCCAGGCCCGCTTGAATTCGAGCGCGGGAATGCTCCTCATGGAACACGTCAAATGAATGAATATCTCCAATTCACAGAATCTTCAGAGGCCACCGTAATAGCCAACAGAATGGCAACGCTTATGCGGTTTCGAATCCGAAGGAAACTTTCCTCTCGAAGAATCACGCGATCCGGCAACTTGAGAGCTTGAACCGACTGCGGGAGGACAACAGATTTTGCGATATCAACATCGTGGTGCAAGACAAAATGTTTGCTGCGCATTGGGTTGTGTTGGCAGCTGCCAGTCCATATTTCGAGGTGGGTAACCCGAGGTTTAGCGCTCCATTGTACCATTCAGAGTCGGCGTGGCGACATATTACGCTGTGTCTTTCAAGTTCGTCTGTTTGTAAGACGATCACGTCCTTCGAGTCCTGAACCCCAAATGATGTCTGATCACCAGGCGATGTACCGAATGAATTTCAAAGAAACACAAACCAATGAGGCTACCCTACACGAAATCGAAGACCCGGACGTATTCGAGCGGCTGCTCAACTTCATATACAAAGGATCAATCGAAGTCACACAGGATAACTGCCAGTTCATCCTGGCTGCGGCCAATATGCTTCAGCTCCCCGACGTAGGTCCCATCGGGAGTCAGATTTTATGGCTATTGGTGATTTTCTTGAGAGGCTCATCCGGAGATCCGCGAGTTTCCATTCGAATGCCGAAGTGGTTCTGTCTGATTTGGATGGATCGTTTCAGGTTGTCGATTTCTGCTGTAAGTTCCTGAGCAAAGATCTGCATCCTTCGAATTGCGTTGGGATTTTCCGATTCGCAGAACTCCATTCCTGCACCAATCTCAAGCTGGACGCCAAACGTTTCATCGAGCGGAGATTCACCGAAGTCATAAAAGAAGACGAATTTCTACACATCCCTCACTACACGATGCTAGGGTTTTTAAAGAGCGAAGGTCTCAGCATCGACAACGAGTACCAAGTATTTGACGCACTCATGACGTGGATAACGTTCGACGTCGAAGAACGAAGACAATACGTTTTCGAACTGTTACCCGAAGTTCGGATCGCTGTCATGTCGAGCAAGAAACTCGACAAGTACATGGAGAAATGTCCCGATCCGCAGCTCCGCGAAGACATCCGTTCGATACTCGCGGACTACAGAATCCAGTTGCGCAACAACGAGCCCAACTTCGATGTGAGAACCCAACCTCGGATGTGCGCTCGCAAAAGTGTCTACATCATCGGCGGAAACCACATCGGCAAGAATCAACGACACGGCGACGATTCGGCGCTGGAACGAGTAGAGCGACTCGACACTTTCCGGGGTGTTTGGACCCAGGAGAAGAAGCTGATCCAAGCCAGAAGTTGCCACGGCACGGCGATCTTGGACAACCTGATCTACGTGGTCGGTGGCGAACAGAATGGCATGATCCTCGCCGATACCGAGCTTTACGATCCAAGTGCCAACGAATGGCAAGCGCTCTCACCATTGAATCAACCGCGGACACTTCATGGAGTCTGTTCAGCCGACGGTTCCTTGTTTGCTATTGGGGGCATCATAGGGTCTTCTCAAACGGATTCGATTGAACGATACAACCCCGTTGCTAACAGTTGGGTGCTTCTCGAGCACACCCTGACCGCGCCCCGTGCGGGTATGGGAGTCGTGTCCCACGGCGGCTTGATCTACATCGCTGGAGGTAGGCTACACAGTCAAGTTGATAATTTTTCGTTCAATCCGGATGGCGGCATTGGATTTGTCTGATTCGCATTATTTCGTGCCGCCAACAGGAGCAACTGAGAACGGTCGTGTTGTGAGTACAGTCGAGGCGTATAACCCTGTCACCGGAGAACTGACGCCTCTGGCGTGCATGAAGAACTCTCGCTCAAACATGGGAATCGCTGTGCTGCATGATTACATTTACGTCGTTGGCGGAATTGGCGTCCGAAGTCATTATATGACCTCGGTGGAAAGATACTCAATCAAAGACGTGAGTCCACACTCGGGAGTTGAGCGTCAGACACAAAGGATCGATCAGAGCTCAAGCTATTCCTCTCGTTTTTTTCCTGCACCCCGATATCAATCCTCGGGTCGATAACACCAGCACTGACATTCGTGTCGATTCATTGCAGAACCTATGGTGTGATATTTTGCCATTACGACGGGGCCGTACCGGATGCACCGCTGCCGCCGTTGACAACAAGCTGTACGTGATCGGCGGCCGAGTACCCCCGTCTGATCCCAGCTACGCCGACAGCACGCTCGACACCGTGGAACTGTACGATCCCGAGCGCAACAAGTGGATGGATTCCAACAATACCCTCCCAATAAGCCGCTGCGATGCGGGAATCACCGTCATGTAAATAGTAGTCGACCTACCTAATTGATTGAGTGAGGCCGCCGGAAGATTCGTCGGCGCCGTCATAGTTCTTGAAGCAGCACCCCAGTGCTCGAATTGGAACTCGTCTTACCCACAAAAATTGAGCCCCCACGTCAGCAGCATCAGACGCGTAGCGTGCTTTCAACTCTCACGGAAAAGCATAACAAATCGAGACTAATTTCACGTCGATCATGGGACGCGAGCGAACATGTACATACTTACATATCCAAATTAGGAAGCAAATTTCTGCCTGGAGGAAACTCCCGCCCGGAGAGAAGTTTCTTTAGATTGTAGACACGACTACCAACTGATTGTACTTAGCGCAGCCAGACAAGTAGACGACAATCTTAGCCAGAATAGAAGGGAGATTTCTTTTTGTGAATCCGCCATGATTTCACCCTCTCACGGCTTGCCTTACTGAGCGGTTCGCGCCTAGTTCGACTCGGTTCGAGGCGCTAGTCGTTTGCGATAGGTTATCATCATTATTAATAATTATTATGATTATAATTGTATGACAGCTACGATAATTTGTACCATCTCGATCATCTAAGGCTCTGTGACTGTAAACTCAAACCTAGGAAATACACCCTCTTTGATATTGTACTTCAGCCTCAGCTAGCACCTGAGAGCGCCACCTGTCCCGCACCACTATTGGCTATTCAATTCATCATCGAAGAATTTAATTTAGCGATCTCACCAACTCGCCGATCGGTCGAACGCTCGATGGAGAGCTGGCCTGATGGAAGCTCGTCAGGCTGCGATCGAGGAGGTTCCTGGGAGAGCGTGAGACTTAATTTGGTTGGACAAGCGGCCTGCCCTTACGGTGTCCGGTGTCTGTACCGTATCAAAACCACATCGTGCGGCAGGAGCAGCATTTTCTTCCTTATGGATCCTGCCAGGGAATGCAGACAGTGTTTCTTCTCCCCCGCTTGCCTTCCCTTTGTACATTTTACTTGACAAATAGATACCCTGATACGCTCCGCCCGACCCGAGCCCAAATCATACTTCTCACGCTCAGGCCTTCCGAAAGATCACCTTTCTCCATGTCGAGGAGCAGGAGATTGCAGGAGAGAACCTTTTATTGATTATTATTGTTCCTTATCAGAATATACATGTCTCATTGTGATGAGCATCCAGACTGAGATTTCCCGTAGGGAGAACAAATTCGAGAGGGAGAGGAATTCAAATAGCAAGAGAATCTCGGGAAGGTAGAATGCAGAGTCTTCAAGAGTGAATCGACGTCAGATTTAGCGGCTGTTCCCCCGGAACAGAATACAATCGGTAATCGTGGGATAATTATAATATACAACACACTAGTCTGTGAGTCCGACACTGCAGAAGGAGTGACGACAGAACCTAGCTTGGGTGATTATAAATAATTTTCTATCAAGCTCATAATTTTTCTAGTTACATGTGGCGCGGCGTCAGACTTCGAAAAGAACGCTTGATCAAGTCCAGCCGCCGATCGGATTGAGCCCGGCGCACTGCACCCTGCCGGGAGCTGCCCAGATCATTCCCAACGATGAGCATCAATCGTCGGGAGAAAGCGGGATCAGATTGGACCATTATTCGCTTATAGGCATTCTATTCAATATATTCGGAAAATCTGGATATTCGGGTCCCAAACCGCAATACTCTGTGAACGCAATAAGTCCAGCGGTAGGATGTGCGCTTCAATCCGATCGGTGCACTCATCGATGTGATATCACTTCAGGAGGGTAGGAAAATCTGCGTATTGGTGGAGAATAGACAAGGATAGAGTCGAGATCGTACTTCCTGAAGCTTCGAATTATCAGAATGGATTTGTGTTTTGGATCACGAGCTAGCTTCTAATGGATTGCGCTCAAGGAAATTCTCAGGAGAGCAGCTTGACAGTCCTTGGTTGACGAATCGCAGGATCACGGCCTCTTTGTGATCTGGGTCAATTAGCTGAGGTCGAGCAGTCAGAGGCGAGGAGCGAACACATTAATCAGGAATGAAAGCCGAGAGTTTTGGGAGAGAAAGCTCTACATAATTTATCATTACGGCTTCCGGTGCCGCTGTCCTATAAGGACTCAAATATGATTTGAGACCTTGGTCGAGGGTGTGCGTAGAACATTCTCGTTTCTATTGTTGATCTCCTGTCTCGTCTTTCCCAATATTAGCTGCGCCTGAGATGCGGAGGTTCTATCAGAATTCACTCCGATCTCATTCATTCTTCGGACGCCCTGTCTGAAGGGCCGCACCAAACGGAAATATTCTGTGGCGCACCAGGGTGAAGATATTTATCCTCCTCACTGTGCTGCAGAAATCCTGAAGAACTCGCTCCCGATTGAGATCTCGGACAATAATTGGAAACTCACCTTGTCGGGACTTCCACCTTCTCCTGTTGTTGCGTTAGTCAGATAGGCTTTCTTTCTTCGGGAGTATCCGGGGGATCATGCTCAGATCCTGGGATTTAATGTTGTCGCTTCTCCTCGCCGACTGCGACTCTCAGCCGGCCCAGTCCTCGACTGCGATTTTGACACTGGCAGCAGTCGGTCGAAATCACAGATTCAGACTGCTGAACGGACGAGATGAGTATTTTCTGAAGACCATGACAGTTCGATGGTGCCCCGTTCTCTCCCAAATATTTCAACCCTCTAATTGAATTCGTCTGAATGCCGGTGATTCCTTCGAAAACCCTCCTCACGATAAGCGTCTGTTCCGAATCCTTCGGAGCGGTATATCGTTTCAGAAAATCTCCGGATTCGGGGGTCCCGGACATTCGGTCTCATGCGGTCCTCGACTGACAATGAGTTGACGTATCCTTTATTGGCTCACTGTAGCCTCGAAGAGATGCCGCCGGCTATTTGGATCTGAAGGCAGCGTCATCCCGACCGAAGGAAGAGAACCGTGGTTTCTTCTGTTCGAACTATTATGGAGTCAAGATGAATTCAGAATCAACGGTTGTCAAGATTTGAGCAATTAATACCTATATTAGATGATGATTGAGACAATAAACTTGCACGATCTCTAGCAGCTCCTGGTCAGTTTTTTGTGCTATCCGATTCGTTTCTATTAGCTCGCACCGGACTGAGGTCAATCTGGATCCGCGTCCATAAGCAGATCCACTCTGTCGTTGTTCAAATTTTTATTCTTCACAGTTTTTCTTTCCGGGACAAGATAACATTCGAGGAAAGATTTAAATGAGATGCTTGCTCAGACAGATACTATCTAAGGCTCGGTCCTGAACATTCCCTGATCGATGAGAGCTTGAGAACTCACCGTTGTGTCGAGTTAGCCTCGCCAAAAAAATAACATTCTCACCCCTTTTCACATTTGTGTACTCTTTTTGCTGCCTGAAACGTGAGTATGGATATCAGCTCCGCATCGTGTAGTTTTCTGTACGACGCTCCGGGTTTAATGTAGGTAAAACTCTGACCTGCTCGCGAGCGGATCAACTGTCCGGGTCGATGCAATGATTATAACCAACACGCTCGCTTATGAAGTGTCAGCATGTATTGTCGGCTTGTGAGGGAAGAGTTTCTCTGCTCTATGAGTGCATGCTAAGTGACTGCAATCCGCTTGAAAAATGTCGGCGTAGTATAAAGCGTCGGTCCGGAAAAAACCGTTAGCGAAAATCGTCGCACACGAGAACCTCGAGTCCATATTTTATATTACATTTCACAGAAATAGCGAAGTTTCTCAATCCTCTCGCAAGCAGCCGCGCACACCGAATGCCTATCGCTCAATCATGGTCTTTCGCTCTACCTCTTGAACACCCGACTTCACAGATTCCCTGCGGCGAGACATTTCGAAAATCGACCTCCGCTTCGATCTAACCAATGTTCGCTGAGAACCCTATTTTGTTGCGACAATGTCTCGACCATTCCCATCAGATATCCAGAACGCTGTCTTTTCTCTGAGATAAGGTCGACCGAACCTGACACCCGTTTCCACCAAAACTACAAGCTCGTCGCCCAATAGTTCGTCATGAAGTTTGATTTAGAGGTCGTTTCTGAAGTCTTCAATCGCGATCGATGACAATCCGATTGAAGGGCAACGGTTAATCGGAGCCATCGTTGTCATCTGAGTCTTCTTCGGAATCTTCATCGTCGCAGCTCGCTGAAACTCCCATAGTAGCGAGAAGGGTCTTTTTGAGATCAGGTCCGCCGTGAAGTTTCCGCCGCGACGAAAGTCCACCTCGATTGGTCTGAAACAATTTGACGTTTTTTGAAGGTGTTTTGAGGGCCCGGAACGGGTACGGCGCTCTCTATAATGAGCATCAGCAGCAGGTCTGGATCCTTTAGGATGGAAGACTTATGCGTGACGTATATCGTATGCTACCTGCAAGCCGTTGCTATTGTTGTTGTTCGCTCTGTCCGAGAGCTGCTGTTTCTGTTGTAGCAGGGAGACTCCTCCGTTGAGATGTTTGAAATTGGTGATTTCTTCGTCGGTGAGGGGCTCTTCACCTCGGAGCTCGTCCCAGCCCATTTCTTTCAGTAGGCGCTCTTCTGCTTCGGAGCACTGCGAAAATGAATTCATGGATGATTCAATGTCTTCAGAGAGAGCGGAGACTCTCAATCATGGAAAATGATTTTCGTTCCAGTGAAGCGATGCTCATAACCTTAGATTCATGAGGAACCGGAGCCCCCACGAGCTCTCTGGGCTATGCCGCAAAAAGATCAACCCCGGAAGCACGCGGGACAGAAGCTCGCAGATGCTTCGTACCTGCTGATCAGCCTGAGGAAGCCCTATTGTTCCCCCCGCCCCTTCCCGTAAGAGAGAGCGCGAGTGTGGCACATCTCGTACGGTACACCAGAATCGTAGTCCGCCCGAGGTCTCGTCAGAGCTAACTAAACCCAGTTCAAGAAATCCCCCAAATCCAGGCTACGAAATCCTTTTCATTGTCTACTGCGCCCGACCGGCACAAAGCGACTCCCACTCACGTTATTATTGTCCTCGGCTTGCGCGTCTCTGTTGGCATCTGAAGGCGGAGGGGCTGTTCTGCTCAAGACGCGTTTGGTCATATTACGAGGTAGAACAGCTTTGTACATTCGATTCGAAGGCGCTCTGGCCGGAGCTGGAGCCGTAGGCACAGCAGTTGGGCGGGGGGCCGTCCATACAGATGAGATCACACGCTGTTGTCCAGAGGGGTTCTGTGGGAAGAATCCATGGTCCATGAGAAATCATGTCTATGTTTAATCATTTGCCTTTCGGTTCAATTCTTGAATCGTTGGAAACTCACAAAATCGTCTTTCTGAGTGAGAGATCCATTTCGTCGGGCGGCTTCTGGGGATCGGAAAGCTGAATTAGTGTTCCGAGGGCATACTCGGCTATCACGAATGAATTGTTTATACTGAGGACTCCCGAAAATTCGGTCGGCCGACGCATTCATTGGGTAGACATAAGACATGTGACGCAAATGGAGCATTTTGGAAGTCCAATTTCAGGAACGGGCCATGGCCTGCGTTCATAGGACAGCGTGGTCGAAATACGGCGGAGCCGGCTGAGGCACCGGGACCGGTTCACTTACGGAACGAGTTCTCCTGGAGCCAGTTCAGGGGTGGTCTAGATCCATTCGCGGGGAGCTTTAGCCATGACGGTGTGAAGTCATTCACTTCAGGGTTCTTGTTGAACATGCTGTTGAACATGCCAGTCGATGAGCTCTCTGATAAGGCAGGGTGTACCCTGCAATGCAAGCCGGGCACCGTTTTGTTAGTTTCGCCACGGCCGGTGTTATCGGGCATTTCGCGACAGCTTTCCAAGGAACGTCAAGAGCGAAGCCTGCAGGAGGGTACTTGCCTTGCTCTGGCGGATCGAACAGATGAACCGGCTCTCTATGGTCATCTAAATTACAGACCATATGTGCAACAAATCGCTCGGCGTTCACTACGTCAAGTGTGACTGCGGAGAGCTCAGCAGACACGCGGCATCACGCAACAGTCGGGTCGACTTCTAATCCGCCGTCAGCTGAAGAATGTTTTTTGAGGGCTGGCAAGTCAGAAAAATTAACGTAGCTCGCCGATATCGCCTACAAAATGTCTCTGCTCCTTAACGCACCGAAACTTGGCAACCCAAAACACACACAGATATGGATACAAATGGCGGTCATTTTCGAATGTTCGGTCCGCGATCCGGCTCCTGAAGACCGCGTTCGAATCCGACTCGGTCGGACGTTCGAGATCCCGTCGGGAAATGTCGACGATCGAGGTTCCGGACCCCCGTGCGGCATTTCAAGCGGAGCAAATCGCGAGGAACGTTATGAAATCTCGGGCCTTCGGAGCCGCAGGACCGCCCGCTCTGGTGTTCCTCTGTTGACGGGCGCGGGGCGACGACGACAAAGACGAAGTGAACAGGGATAGTGGCTCGGTTGGATGGCCAGTGATGTGCAGCAACTCAATTGTGCTTTGAAAGGCGAGAATTCCGAGTGGATCAACGCTATCCAGGTGTATATCGATAGAGTGAAGGCTCGTAGATAATGTCCGCGTGTTTTCGGCGGGGTCCGAGTCCGTTCCCGGTCGTTATCGAGGAAAACGAGCCGATGCGAAGGCTGGCGATGTGTTTATTTTGAAATGGCCTATCGGTCGGTCGGGTGTCGTATCTCGCTCGAGGGAGTGAAGTCGCTCGTCGATGCCCGCTCGTTTGCATTGCGTGTTTTTCCTCCCGAGCGCGGCTCTCGATCTCGGTGAGCAGCGATGTCCACGCGGACGACTTGTTAGCGTTGCGGGGTCAAGCAGCGCGAGCGAGCCAGCGAGCGAGGTAGAGGGTTCGTCGTCAGACAGACACTCCGCGGCTTTGACCTACACGACAAGTAGTGAGGGTACGACTTGAGCAGCCGGAAGATCGAGCTCGTTTTCCCCGCTATCCGATTCGGCATGTTGTCGAGCTATCGATGTCGGATCGCGTCCGAGAGCTGGAGGCAGACTAGTCGCGATCAATGGCTCTCATCGTGCCCGCTAGCTGGCTGAGCAGCCAGCCAGCCCTCCAGCTAGCTTGCTTGGCTGCTCGTTCGCTCGCTCGCTTTCTCGCTCGCTCGGTGGGCTCTATGGTGGCTGGCGGCTGGTTGGTTGTCTGCTTGCTTTGCCCGTCGTTAAATTTTCGCTTTTGCTACCGAATAAGCATCGGGGAGTTTAGTAACATCGGTTGATATTGCGATTTTTGGGCAGAAAGTCGGCGCCGTCGTCCTCCGGCTGACCCTCCTGACGTATCTAGTGCCAGCGAGCGGCACTTCGTCGGCAAGCCGGCTGGATGGCCGAACGCTTCGCCTTCCTGCCTGCTGCCTCTAACTCGCTCACTAGTTCGCTCGCTCTCTCGTCGGACGAGGTAAACGCCATCGGTGAAACGCTATCCATACGTTATTGCAAACGAACGGTTTCGTTGTCGCCAACGACCTCACTCGATGCTGGTCTTTCACTCACAAAAACAGCGGGCGCATGACGCTCTGTCTGCGGCCGGAGCTTCGGTTTGTCCGAGCTGATCTATTTGTACGGTCGCCTGTTTATTCGTCTGTGCGTCCGTCAAACCGTCCGTTCTTGTTATCTACAGTCAATCTACAATAAGATAATGCTGCTCAAGGCTGTCAGGCTTGCAGGCGGGCGGGCAGACGGACGGCAGACGGTCGAGCGATCAGTCGCTCGAATGGAGAAACGAATCATCCGGCGGTACCGTGGATTGATTCTGCACACGCCGGAAATCCCTCTGATCGTGTACACATTGTAACAAGCATCGACAATGCGGATCGAATGATTGAATGACTGATGAAGTGATTGATCGATGAGCGAGCGGTCTGGGACCAAGAAATTGATCGAGGAAACTTTTGGTGGGAAAGTTTTCCTCTGGAAAAACTCCCCCGGACGATAGACCGAGTTAGATCAGATGGGGAACAGACGGCTGAATGAACTGACTTAGGCTCAAGTCCGGGGGGGGGGAAGGGAGCGATTTCGTGCGTGAGATGTTCAGGATGCGCGATAGTCCGTTTTGACGTTTTTCGTCAGCGTGCACCCTCTCAGTGCGCGCGAGGGGAGCAGAGGGGTGAAATTGTACGGAAAATCAATGGTTGAAAGGCAGGCGGAATCGGAACGATTCTGGATTCAATTTCCTCGAAGGATATTTGTGCTGGAAGAGGAAACCTCACATTGATTCGGAAATTAATTTGTTTTTTTTTCTCTTTCAGTAAATCGCCATGGAGCATGGTGATAAAAATGTAAGTTATCTCACTTTCTTTGTCCGAGCTCTAACCTGAGAGAGCTGTCCGGTTGACAATGCGCGCTTTTGAATGACAGGCTCGAGATTGAATTCTCGTCGTGTAGAAGCCGACGCGTACGGTGGGAGCCGCGTTCCACAGCGGGTCGTAGGGACGAGAAGCTCGATCTGCGTTCGACTTTCTCCCTTGTCCGGAGTCTCCGTCACTATGGATCCAAGTCATGGAGGTGGCGGTTAGGCGGTCTGAGTTCCGAATGATAAGCGCCTCCCGGATCTTGCGGTGCACCGCTGGGCCATCGTTCCAGGAACAGGAAATCCACCATGATGATCCGGAAACTAATCAGAGCGAGGATCCAGTCTCTATCGGGAGATTTTCTCTCGCTAGAGGAGAAGTTGGTCTGGCTGAGAGTTACCAAGCGATCGAATGGGAGGTTCATGCGCCGTATTCTGGGATAGCGCTACCTCCGGAATCGAGCGGCCTCTGGCATTCATTAAGAGAAAGCGCATTCTGGATCTGGCTGCTCTCCAGTCTCATCTGGAAACTCTCGTCGCACTGATAGATAGATAGATCAACGATTGGTGGATCTCTGGAGGGAGAATGCGTCAGCGAGCATCGATAGCCGCGGTGTCAGTTACTTCCCGAGTTTCAGTCCGTACGATCTCCTCTTTCTCGATCGCCGCTGCGATCTCGATACGATAGCGGCAATATGGGAGAAGCAGGCTAAGGCCGACGGCCGGATCCGAGGTGTTCCGATGGAAGATGCATGCGAACTGCAAGCTAAGAATCTCTATTCCATCGTACGCAATCGTCCAGTCTGAACTCTGGTTCACCGCTGACGCCTTTCAATGGTGGACACGTGTCGAGCAGACGCTCGTCACGCAAGTCGCGAGTCGCAAACGGAAAAGCGCAAACATGATCCCGAACGAACAATAAACGCTCCTCGTTGACCCTGATTTCTCCCGTATGAACTCATCATTCTTCTTTCCCCGAATTATCAGCGGATTTCGATTAGTGGCGTTCCGCTAAGATCGGGCATTACCGTGGTTTGCTGCGCAGTGCTCTCGTTGTCGGAGACGTGATGTATTGTGTTTCGCGTGCCCCGATGGAGCATCTTGAAGTTCATTGGATACGTTGGACGAACTCACGCGTACGTATAAGGGAACTTGTTCGGAGATCTGTAGAGAGCTGTCGGTGACCTTGCCCCGGACGACCTGAGAGCCTTTCATGAGGAACTTCTCCCCCCCCCTTACCCCCAACCCTCGAATCGGGGTCATTCGCGTTGGACGCTATCATGGGTCACCCCTCTTCTTACGTCCCGGCATCGCTGGTGGTCGATGTTCCCCCTTCGCTTCGGCTGCTCTGTCCCAGAGAGCACAACTACTACTGACTAGTAATGGTGAATCGGCTTGCTTTTCCTCCCTGTGGAACGAGCACGGCTGGCAGCAGCAGCCGCCGCCGTGGGTCGTCACATGTTCTGCTCGGATGCAGGATGAGACTTTTTGCGGCTCCGCTAGAGTAGTTGGATCAGCTCATAGAGCAAAGACAGCTCGATACGATTTTTATAGATTGTTCCGACGGAGACATATTGCGACTCTCGAGGGTTGCTCGATTGCAGCTCCGCGAGGATCAAGAGATCTCGTCTCAGGGGCTCTCTTGCCAAAAAAACACTCCATTGAGAAGCTCCAGTCGAGGATTGGAATATGATTCCGGATCGGAAGGAACTGTAGCTCTCATGCTGCTGCTCGCTTGAGATTCCGATGATTCATTGGTGCGACTGGAATCCCCTCGTGACTCCCACCCGCGTTACCGGAGTCGAAAATCGGTGAGGTTGAGAGCGACTCGGTATCGAGAGAGCCCCGTCGCCCGATTGCAAGCTCTCATGTGCGTGAGAGAAAACTACGCGGCTCCATCGAGCGTGAATCTCAATGCCTGTATTTTGAACTCGCCCGTCATCGATCACGGCGAATCCGAGTCTGCCACAGAGCGGCTGTCAGCGGGAAAATCTCCGCGCGAGGTCAGATCCCCTCAACATCTCGGTGCATACACTCCCGTGTCAGGAGGCCAAGAGACGACCTCGCACTTGCAGATTCCGACGCGAGCTTCTCTGTGACAGGACGAGCCCGGTCAGATCATTTTGCTGCGGTGATTTTTAGCTCAAACCCGATTCGGCAGCCCACTCGACGGAAAGCTAAGTGAAGCTTGTCAACGACGACGCGACTCGTACCCTTGGCTCGATTTGGGAAGTAGAAGATTCGGGAAAGAGCTAATCCCCGTTGGTCTTTTCGGAATCCTACCCGCTCCTCGTTCCACTCTGTGCGTCGTTCCCCCACCCTGGAATCCACGGATCGGAATCGAGCTCGATTACGAGGGGCAGCCGTCGACGTAATTTCCGGTTTCCATTCTCCTGCGGTGAGATATGATCCGCGACTTCGTTTTAATGAGGTTCCGCCGGGCCAGTGGTTCCAGACACTTTTCCTAATTACTGTGAAGACCCAATGAGGCTTCCATGTGAGACTCAAAGCATGTGATAGCCGCCGCTCTTGCCGAGAGCTGACGAGCACTGGCTTCCGGACACGGGCTCGTAGCGCGATTCCTTTAGAAGCTCCACCGAGAAACCCGACGGCTCACCGGCTGCAGCGAGGGCGAGAAGAAGGTCCGTCCATCCGTGTATAGCTCCGTCTAAAATTAGCTGCGGCACTAAAATCTCTCGCGCTGTGCCAACTCGGTCTGACGAGAACCGCGACGATGACAACAACGGCGACGAGACAAACCATACTGTCAGCTCGACTTGACTCCTCCTTGTCATGACGAACTTGCACAACTCGGTTGGACTAACGGGAGAAGCTGAGCGTTGTGAGCAGCGAAGGCAATGCGTTGACGAGCGTCGAGTTCAGGGCCAGCCTCCAGACACGGAGGAATCAGATCGTTTACTGATCTCCCTGCATGAGCCCATCCCAAATCGGTCCTGGTTCAGAAGAGTTTCCAGGCAGCTTCTGGTTCTTAGTAATTGCATCACTAAATTCAGGATGGATTCTGCATCAAGTCTCTATTGCTGGTATCGATTTCTCGATCCGGACAGCCGTTTCGAGCGAAGTTGGGCAGGAGCGGCACGGACCTGAGCTCCCAGAGGATCTCATTTGAAAACCCCTTGCTTGCGCGTTTCCACCCAACAACGGAACGACCCGCGCGACAACTCCTTGTCGCGGAAGTTTCAAACGTCATCTCATGCGCCTACCTTTTCCAATCAATCAGTCCTGGCGGCTATCCGTTTTCCCGATCGATCCTTCTGGCAGCCTGAGCCGTTTATCTTCTGCGAGTCCTGCCTAGGAGTCGAGCTCTAATCAGGAGGACGCATTTCCTATACGCGGAAGGCGGAGGCATCCTGCGCGTCCGAGAAAACCGATTCGACAATTGTTGAAAACCTGGATTTCAAGCGGTTGAATCAACTTGAATATTCGGGTGAAGTGTCAGCTCCCTCAATCGCGCTCGGCGCGTCCTCTCGGAATGACGAACTCGAGGATTCGCGACCGCGTTGAACAATTTCCTCCTTAGCATTAGTTGTGTCGATCGAGTTTCTCGACTCGCTTGGGAGCATTCAGAACGAAATTCGCGGCCGGATCTACCTGTTTTTCATGGCTGATCTTCTCGGTTCTCGGCTCGAGGGAAGCAGTCCGCGTACGTGACGCTCGGAAGGCATTCACGAGACGTATCTGACAGAAGATTGGATGTGGCTCTATGATTGGAGAGGCAATAGATGCGTACTGGCACGAACGAGTGCTTTCTCCGAATTTCTCAGCGAGCCGAGACGGGAAGCAGCACGTGTTGAGAGCTGCCCCCGCGATCGTCCCGTCGTTATTTCTTTCTTTCGAGTGACCGTCATCACGTCGCCGAGATCGCTCACTTGGATATGCGTGGAGCTCTCTTTGGATACTTTTGATTGTATCTGATTAAATGCAGTCTCTTTCTCGCCCTCATAGAGAGAAATCCTCCTTCATTCTCTCATGAGGCACCGTAGATCGCAGCTTCTCACTCCCGGCTCGCTCCTACACTTGAATCGAAGTCAGCTGCAAAGAAGGCGTTGATGCCTATTTCTGATTCTTTATCACTCGCTGGTCACCGTCACACGCTCGCAACATGTTCACGTCGCGGCATATCCTCTGGCCGAGCTCAACCTGATGGGAGAACTCTGCTCCTCAATGCTGGAACAATTGTGAGCTTCCATCCGCGATGGTTTCCGCTCGACACGTAATCACTTCTCCGCATTAATTGAAACTATGGGTTCTACCGGCTAGCTGAGCCTCCGCGTGGATAGAAAATTTCTCGAAGAGGACACAGAGCTCCCGAGTCAAATGCTATTCCTGCTCCCGTGTTCGATGAGCGATGGCTCCTCCGCTGGGAACTGTGACGAGTAAATCTCTGTGAGGAATAAATTCTTTCGCTCTGACCCAGAAGCGCAATCATGCTTCGATTCGCCGAAAGACCCCTCGGTGATCCCCCACGAGGACGTTCCCTATTTCTTGGGAATCGCACGAACTCGAATTGTGGTGGCGAGCGAGAAAAACTGGTGAATTTTCAGTCAGGAGAAGGAGGGGAGAACTTCGGCAACCGTCGAAGTCAAGAGACAGCCTTTGTCGTGTATTTTTTCTTCGTTCGTCCAAAAGCTGAATCCCTTGATTAGTGAATTCAGGTGGAGCCGAGGCGACGCGAGACCTCTCCGAGAAAGGTTTTCGTCGAGACCTTGTTCCTCAAGGCTGACCATAGAGAGAGCCTCGTGTAATGGGATTGCGCTGAAATCGATCGAGTTCTCCCAGAAGTCGTTTTCGGCGCCGAGCTCGATCGAAGTCGAAACTCATGGAGCATGAAGCGGGAGGCCCGGAAGTTTCCAATAGTGAAGATTTACTGCTTGCCTGTGTGGTTCGCGGAAATCGCCGGAGAGGAGTCCCTTCAGACGGTGCATCACAACCCGAGGACGCGAGTCAATTCCTAGCAATGGAATACGGAATTCAGAATAGCTGGGAATTTGTCTCAAAGACAGCCGTGTCGAGCTTTCGAGAATTGCGGGGGCAACAGATAAGGGACTCATTACCGGGCAGGGCTCACGAGGGCTCGGATATATCCCCGTCGCTCCCGGCGACCGGCGAGCCTGGGGGGGAGGTCCTCTAGGTGTCCTGTACCTATTGAGCGGTACTCCAAGGCTGAAGAGAAAAGGTCTCTTCCTGTGCCAAGTTCCGCTCAGACTCCGAAAAGGTTCTTTTGACGTGCTCTCGCCCGTTGATGCGGACCGTTCTTTCCGGATGAACGATCCAGATCAAGTTCAGTTTCTTCTACTCGGTCGTTGGATTCCTGCGGCTCAGGATGGGCAAGCTGACCAGCAGATCCCAGCGAACGGCTGAATCGTCGCCGATGAGGGAGAGCTGCGCCAGCGACAACTTCCGCGAGTTTGGTCCCCCGAGACCGACTCTGGAGCTCGGGGTTTCCTCACGCCACGGAATCGGCCTTTGACTCTCTGCGAGTGCCATTCGCTGCCCTCGTTTGTAGAAACGACCCAGACATACGGATACGTTTTTCTAGGCTGCCATTGCTGAGAAGCCTCCTGTAATCCCATCCCGAGTATTTTTGTACAGTCTCTTCAAGATATGGGCGTCCCTCAACTGAGGAGACGCTTAAATACGACGACTCGACCGGACGAAGCCGCGACTTACGAGTCGGTCTTTCCGGGTGGGTGATTGCGACGACGCTGCTGCTGCTGCTTGCTTCCCTGTCTGAGACAACATGACGCTTGCAAGTTTTCCACTCGAAGCACTCGGGAGACTGCCAGCCACATGTTCAGCCTCCTTTGTGAGTGATGACCCCAGTATAGACACCAATCGATGCGATGCCGCCGCATCCCTTCCTCATCACCGAGGATCGATAGTGTTGACTGGTCTCAGGCGAGCTAGCCCACTCCTTGCAGAGGATCGCTGGGGACCGGAAAAGCAGGTCATGTAATCCACTCGGGGACGACTCGGGAATGACTTCGCTCCCGAGACATTCGGAACTCGTAACCGTCGACTCCAAATAATATCCATTGAGGGAGGAGGGGGTTGGTGCGGGACTCGTATCATTCCAGTAGTCGGGAGGTTCGTCCTTTGACATGTGGTTTACTTAGCCCCGATGACGAATCACTTCTCCGATGTGCACGCGGGGATATTATACATATGCGCAAATTCGAAAGTATTCCTCGTTCGAGGCTTGCGAGACGTGCCAGCCAGGAACCTCCCAATGGCACACAATCGACAATAACATCTGCACTAGATCCGCTTACGTGCACGGTTTTCGTCCCCATCAGTATTACCGGGTCTTTCCCCGACTCCCTCGGTTTCCCCCCTCCCCAATCTCTATCCGCCGAAAGGCTTATTATGTTCCGATGATGTTTATGAACTTGGAAGCCCTATCGATTACGTCGAGGCTTTGTTTGTCGGTAGGCTCGCGAGCTTGTTGTCTGAATGTAAGTAGTACGCAGCCTCACTCGATCGTTCCGAGTTCCGACGCTCGGGACTCGACTAGTATCGTGTCGATGGACGCCCTGGAAGGACCAATGAAGGCGAATCCCATGAAACGGCCACGCACCATCGCATCATCCACGTTCCGATCGACCTCAGATCCTCTAGAGAGAGCTTCCCCGCGAATCTACTTTCTTCTTCCTCCGCTAATCCCCCCTGTCTTTGATGTCGTTCCCTTCCTTGCTCTCATCCTGTTAGACCGACATAAAGCCGGCTGATCCGATTCCGGGACGCGCGTGGCGTTCGAAAAAAAACCGGGAGCGCTATGTTCGACAAGAACTATGTATGTGCGTTTTTTTACGCTCAGATCAAGACAGCGGTGACGGGAGAGATGGAGCGATATCGGGACGTAGGGGACTCAAGTCGGTCGTATTCTGATATATTCGGTAACTCGTTAAGTTCTCGCTAGGGCGTTCGACCGATGACGATCCGTGTCGTGCAGATGCACACCTGCACTTAGTAGGCTAGTCGTTGGGACGATCCGTCCGATCGCCCGCTCGATCAGGCTCCTCTGTTTGTTTCTTCACGAACGTACCGACGACGGCAAACAGTGTATGGACGCGCTCCCCGTCTGCCCGCCCGCTCGCCGGACTGCCTGCCCGCCTGCCCTCCTGCCTCCCTGCCTATCGGAAAGATGCTAAGCCATACAGAAGGGCACAGAAGACGTACCGGTGTGAGTGTATTTGTGTCTGGCGCCTTCCACGACTTGGTGCCGAAGGGTCGGACCCTTGCCACCACCGCCTACGCGGCCTACTGATTGCAGAGCCTTGCCGCCGCCGCCGCTGCTGCCGCGACGATACCGTCACTTGAGCGCAACGCACAGTTGCGGAAAAAGAAGAATAAACCGAGAACGCTCCGAGTCGGACTCTGCGCTTGCAGCCGATGCGGTGATGCCAGTGTGGTGACACGCTCGTGCATGTGATGTGGAGTGCGATGAAGGTCAACTCGAATAGTAGTTAGAGTGTCTTCCGGCGGATTTCTCGACGTCTACATCCTCAACGACGTCGCCGAGGACTGAACGAGGAATTTGAGCACCAGTTCAAGGGAGGGCTCGAACAAAAGGAACACCACCAAAGATGGTCGGAATGAGGAACGGAGTGGCTTCGCTCGGCTCATTTTCTCCGATGGAGCGGAGTAATGAGCCGAAGCTTCTGCTCCCTTTGAGAACCACCGCGAGCAGCAGCAACTCCCGGTTGTCGTCTTCGACGACGCCTCTGGCACCAAGAATAGTGGCAACGTCGACGACGTCGACCAACGGAAGCGCACAGGATATGAGACCGAGCGTGCAGCTCCTACAGATCCTCCGGACGGTGCAGGTACACTATATATCTGACTGATATACAACACCGTACCCTACTGTGGTATAGACTGGCTCGGATCGCACCGCGAAGGGCGAGTCTGTTTTCGGAGATCAGCGTAGAATAAAGGGCAAGGAGACCTAGTTCACTATTCAACGCTGAGTTCGAATTCGCGAATTTGCGTTTATCCAGGAACGAAGCTCGTTCAGGCTCGCGCGCGCGAGCGCAAACGCATTACGTAAGCGTCATCCTCTGTTTCGAGTGCTTCCAATATTAGTCAGCTACCGGAACGCCGGCGGTAACTTTTCGTTGAAAAAAACCTCCCGCCGCCCGTAGCGGTCTGAGGGGTTCCTGAGTCGAGTGCAGCCTCCACAACCCTCTCGGAGTTTCGGCTCAGTAGCCGCCAATGGCTCGGCGCTGTTCCGAATCGCTTATCATCGATTTCAGGGTGACTGTCATCATCAGTGGTATCACCAAAATTACTTTTTCCCGCTCGAGTCCAAAGGACACAATGACGTGTTTGATGGTGTTTCTATTCGGAACGGATGATTTTGCGCGTTTCCATATATAGATCTTCATCTCGCGGACGGGCATGCATCTTACGATGCGTCCAGGATTCTTGGGGTGACCCGGCACTCATTCGTCTGCCTTTGCACTTTCCGTCGTACGCTAGAAGACGAAGCTAGCTCGCGAGCGAGCCAGCGAGCAACCCACACTCGACGAGAAGGGCGACTGTAACGGCGACGACGACGACAACAACAGCCACGTTCGCCGGTTCGTTCGTTCGTACAGCTCGTTTGTTGACGTGCTTGGACGGCATCGTCGCCGAAAGGCGACTCGCCGCTGACTTCTAAGGGCGAAATACTTCACCAAATCCTTAAAGCCAACGTGTTGATGGAGTTCGACTAAACCCC
Organism: Galendromus occidentalis; assembly: GCF_000255335.2. NCBI lineage: Eukaryota > Metazoa > Arthropoda > Arachnida > Mesostigmata > Phytoseiidae > Galendromus > Galendromus occidentalis. The sequence goes on from NW_003805500.1 coordinate 548,815, forward strand.
TCCCGTCGACGTTTTCAACTCCAGTCGAGCACGTCTATGATGACCCCAGCTGGTCATCCGAACGGCCCGCCTGAACGAGGAAGCGTTGCGATTATAGATGGGAGCGGGAGTTACTCAAATTCTCGAGTAGACACGAAGTCCAGGGGTTCACTTTTCCCTTCCGCCTGTGATAACTTTTGCCTGTCGCTCTGTTGGACTCTCACGGCGTTGCTCCATTGTCAGAAAGAGTTCTGGCTTCCATGTCATCAGCCCGAATGAATGGTTGGCGAGTCGGGAGGCAAGAGGATGGGTGGCTGGCTGGGAGCGCGTGCGGGCTTCCACTCACTGACTCAGCCTGTCAGTTAGCCAAACAGGCGAGCGAGCGAGTGCTCAGTTTCTCGGGCAACTGCGTCCAGAGGACGTCCTTGGAGGGTCGGGTTACAGAATCGCTTACGTCTCCCGTGTGGATCAAGCGAGCTAGCGCCTGCATTCTGTTGAAGCTCTGTGGAACCGCTGACAAAAGAGGGAAGAGCCGCATGCAACGAGCGAAGCAGAACACCTTGGAATGCCCAACAACTCCCTCACTCCCATGTGGAGCCGGCGAGCGTATAATGGATTAGTCGTTTACCTATCGGAGCGTTCATGCGATCGATGTCGCCTAGTCATTTGTTCTATCCGTCACTTCGTCGAATCAAAGACTCGCGGCGACATCGAATACGCCTGACTGAAAATAAAGGTTCGATTCCTCATGGATCGGTTCTACGGAATGGTGTCCGAGAATTAGGGTTTCTGACGGACATCGTGGAATACTCTTTTGAATATTCCGAAGATCCATGAGCGATCCCTGCTTCCAACTCGCATGGAATCCGGGGATTTCCTCAAGGTGATTTCACTTCGGCAAGTTCATTAGGGAGGTGGGATGAGAATAGACTAATGGTGAATCTTCCTCTATTGTCAAGCGATCCCGGCTTCGACTGCCACGAGCAAACAGAGCGGTGGGTCACGGCGCACCTGTCGCCAGAAACGTCTTGGGACACCATTGGGGCATTATGCATTGAGGCTCGATTGGGTGTTCAATCGTCACTTTTATTGCTGCTGCACCGTATAGTCCAATCCCGGCTGGAGAGGCGATTTATTCGTCAGCATGGCGCGTTTCCGGAGGGGCGGCTTAAGATTTCTGACAGACAGACGAATACACAGATAGAAAAACTTGTATCGTTGCGACGTCGAGCCCGAACAGGAGAGTGAGCTTCCTTCGAATCTGGAAGCGGCTAGCATTAGTCAGTAAAGACCCGTCGGCTGCGGTGTCCCCAGAAGATGTGTGAGGGTTGGAGATGATAACCCTGAAATAAGCCATCGACATCGCTCGCCGCGGTCGAATCGAAACAGACCCGGAAGAGATTATACACTCTATAAGAGCAAACGAATGCAATGAAGAATATTTCGATTCATCGTACGGAGGGCCTGCACTGTCTTTTCGCATTGCGTAGCGAAATTCCGCAGCCGGCGCGACCTGGACGATGGTATGCCGCAAGGATTGTTGCCGAATCCCGGTTCTTCCAAAAAGATTCCGTGAACGGAATCCTAATCGAAAGACGCTTGTTCTTCGAGCTTTAGAAACGGAAGCCTTCCGATCGAGCTCAGGCGGTCGCGAAGGTAGAAGTTGATCGGAAGTGCTCTTCAAGACGCGTGATGTGAGCCGTATCGAGTGAGTTTGTAGGTGTCAGGTATGGATTCCGGTTTCGGTCTGGTTGAGGAAGCGCGTCAATCGATCAATTTATGTAACTCATGTAATCATTGAAACCAGTGGATTGACGTAGCTCCCCGACTGTCACGTATGACTTCGTATTCCGGCAGTAGACCAGCAAATTTATGCGAAGCATATCATCTCTCGGAAGCGCTTGCTTCCATGGCATGCAACAGTTGTTCATCTTGACTGACATTGTCTCAGAGCGAGTAGTGGAAGCTGTCCGTGTGACTCCAAGCTCATCGCGCAGCACTTGTCGATAGGGAAGATACCCTGAGGTCACTGTTTGGCTTTCGTCGAGTGCGGTCATCGCCGGTTCGCAATCAGGACCAGACAGAATGTGTCAATCAGGACATTTCGGCATCATCAACGAAACGTTGTCGCTGACGATGTGGGTGGCCCACGAAGACGACGTGCGGGATCTTCATCGAATGGAGGGGCATTTGTCCGGAAGGACAAACGGATCCGCTCGTTAGCTACAGTGCTCTTTTGTTTAGTGCGACGAATAGATGACTGGGCGAAAAGAATCTCTCCCCCGCCCCTCCCCCTCCTCCCCTGCCCCACCCCCAAGGGTTAACGCATCGATGACCGATTGGTATGGATATATCGGATATAATGGCCTGCACTGAGCCTCTCGCCGTCCGCCCATGCGCCAGACTCCTATTCCGTCAATACAGTCGTTCGAGCTGTCGTTGAGTCTCGCGTCACCTACTCACATCTAACCAATGCTTTTTTTGGACGAACTTCGGAAACGGGTAAGAAGGAGTACAGAAGAACGGGATTCGACAAATACGCAACAACGTCCGCGGCGATGAGGTGTCCAATCGAGACGGCCCAATCGCTCTGTGAGGCTTTTATGGATGATCGTAAAAATCCCCGATGACCGGTCCATCGAGGGAACTACTGGATATTAGCTGTGGATTCTGCGCGGTTGAAAAAATCCGATCACCAGGATACGAAAATTGCCGCTTCCCATGAATCCCCGCGAAAAGATATTGATTCGAAGTGACGCGATACGATGAAAGACCATATTCCAAAAACTGTTTTAAACCACACTGTAACAGCTACTAGCAATGTAGTAGTAAGTTGGAGCAAAGCGGGTTAAGCGGCGGAAGCCGCCACGGGGGCTGCTGCGGGCGTATGTTGTTTCTGATGAGCTGTCGGTGCGGCGGCCGAGAGAGCCCTTCAGTGTATTATTGGCTAAATATAGAGCCAATCTAAATTCGGTGGAGAATATGAGATTCCCGTCGGATGCGTTCGGAACGCAGCGCCATCGGCGAGATCGAGCGTAGTAGCTGCTGCTGCCTCCTCGTCGACCGCGCCACTTTCGTTGTCGCCACCGCTTCGACTACTTCTATGTGATAATACCGATACTCGACACAGTAATTTCGAAGCCACCACCAGTGGCGCCGACGTGGTTGCTATAGCGTGGAGACTGATTGAATGAATGAGCGAAACGAATAATGACACTCGCGCTAACACGATCGGCCAATGCTATTTCCTGTAGCGTCAGCTGCGATCTACGAGACGTGCTCCGGCTGTGGCGAAAGTGTCGCCAGTCAAGAAATGAAGTCTGCGTCAATTTCGAATTTGTCCCAATTAGCCATCCGTCCGCACGACCGCTTCCGGCGTCGAATCCGCTCGTGTCGACCACGTCGTGCATACGAAGCCGTTCGATAATGCGGTCCGTGAATGGCCCTTGGTTGCGTAAGGCTCACGTGCTCACGTGCAGTCGTGCACGTATTTCTACATAATATCAACCCTGCGTGTGAAATCAGCCGTTCGGTGGTTGAGCTGATGTTGTAAAAATGACGGCGTCGGCCGAACTCGATAAACCCGCGTTCGTGGTTGTCGCGAAAGATTTTATGGGTGGGATTTTTGAGCTCTGGGATCAGTGGAGTAGTGCTTTGATAGCGCTGTTGCCGTTCGAGGCGCCGGCGACCACAGAACGGCGACAAGGAGGAACTAATAGCGTGAGAGACACACCGACGTATGAGCGCTCGTCTGTGCGCCTGTCCTCGTTCGTAGGCAGCTAGACTCCGTCGTTACGTGGAGGCCAGCCGTCGACGCGACCTCTGCCGTCTCGAGCTTTTGCGTAGAGGCGTCTCAAAGGCACGCTGCTTTGACACTTTGGCTCTCTGAATGGTCGACCGGCGTAGTGTGCTCGCATCGAAATATTCCCACTCTCCCGGGCGCTCTTTCGAGCCAGGGCTGCTCCAGCCGAACACGAGAGGAATTCTAAAGCTACCTAGCCAGACTGAGAGAGACCCGTAGACAAACAAAGGAGTGAGCCAGCCGGCCAGCCCTCCCGCCTGCCGACCTAGCAATAGACCCGCCGACTGGATTGATAGCCGGACAGCCGACTCGAAACTTGGCTCGCGGTAGCGGTTGGAAATCGATGTTCACGCCTGTTGTGTTAACATGTTGCGCGAACAAGTGTTTTAAAACTTATCCATCGACCTCGACCGTTGCTGTGACGCGTGACCTCACCCTGGGAGCAACAGTGGATTATTATTGACTGTATGTCGGAACGATTGACTGAGCAACCGCCTCGACGATCGCCGACTAACGAACGGGTTGTTGGAACGAGGGTCCCACGCAAAAGGACGCACTATCATGTGCGATGATGCTCAACCCATGACAAAACCGGTAGCAACGTCAAACATCGCGGCGGTAACGACGACGTCGCCGGTGACAGCGTTCAGCGCGTTGGAGGCGGCGTCCCGCGGCAAATTATAGCATCTGCTAATCGACTGGAGTTTGCGTGAATTCCAAGTTTTTTCGTGTTCGTAGAGGACAGCTCCGCGTGTGCGGTGCGCGATCCGAGGAATCTGAAAACGCGAGGCCGAAACCCTTGACGCGCGGTGTCGATCGATCCCGGAACCATGCTCAGTGAGCGCCCCTGGAAAACCAGATCGCGAAAGTGAACTCCAATCCCCTTCGGGAGAGTTCTGTGCGGGAGATCTCCCCAATCATCGCTATCTTCTGCTACTGAAGCCGAGATCGAGGAGACATCGGTGGCACCATGATCTGTGAATTGGAGTGTCTAGAAAGTTTCCTTTTTCAACAGATTTCGTCGTATTCATCAAAAGCTGGACTCGAAATGAAGGACAATAAAACCGGAGGTCTGGCTCCACCTGGAAGTCTACCCGCGACGGGAAGTGTAGTTGGAGGAGGTGGTGGAGTGAAAAAATACGCAAACGGAGAGAGAGGTCTAGGGGGTGCACCCTTGGCCGGCTCCGGTTCTACGAACCCACGGGACGCTTCTGGGGGAAACACGTCCCCCACCCACGTCAAGAGGGAACGCAGACAAAGTTCGTCGCGATTCAACCTTACCACCAATAGAGAGCTCGTGGATCTACCCATAATCAAAGGTGAGTGTGGATTAGACTTTCCTTCTTCGTTTCCTCCTTCATTTTAGTTCGGCATAAGCTGGTGGGCATGCATACGCGTTGTAGCATATATGCCCCCTCTCCGACTGGGTGTCGGAGGTGTCAAAGTCCTAGCACAATCATTGACGTGATCTGGGTCCGGACTTCGTAGATTCGTGGCAGGAGGCGAAATCGTATGCTCCGGCACGCGCATGTTATTGATTTTCTGATTAGGGCAATGAATGACTCGGGCGAAGTCATCGATGTGTCGCTTCGCTCCAACGAGACCCCTCCGTAGTATCTGTTCCTGGAAATCGTCGCGCGAGCCACGGACCGCTTGATAATGATGTCGATTCTCTTCTCTGGCCGCCCGGTCTGCGTGGATTTGCCCACGGGACTGTCCACGCTGCCTTCACGGGTCGATGTCGGGAAAGATAATGACCACCATCGAAACTGCGGGATTAATATCCTCGAAATGTTGGGGATTTTTGTGATCATTCCGTTTGCTAGTTTTAGCTTCACGCTAGCCTTGGATCGGCTCGAAGCGAAGGTCCCGCTCTCAGCGTAAGTCTCGTGTTTATGTCGGTATTTAGACGACGGCTCAGAACTCGTTCGTGCCGGCTAATAAGAAGCCGGAGAACAATCTCGGTCAGCAGCATCCGACGAGGAGCCGAAGACGACGATTAAGCGAAGTTGTGACCGGTGCCGTCGACCGACCTTATCGAAAGACCACCATCTTGAGCTTTTCGAATACATTGGAAATAGGTCAAGTCAGCTCTCGACGCAGCCGGGTCGTATGGATCTCGTTGAGTCTGTCGAGTTTGGTATCGGATCCCCTGCCTGGCGAAATCGCACGTCCTCGGAGGGAAATCGCTGTGTTGGACAAACAATCGGAAGCTCTCCGTCTCTGCGTCGGAGACGTCACACCCAAAGATCAAACACGGACGCGAGTGATCATCGGAAGTCCCGCGCCCGAAAATCAAATGAACCGAGATCGGAGGAGCGAAAACAAGTGGAAAAACCTCTGTCCTTGGACAGGAGAAGGTTTTGAGTAAGAGAGTTTCACTCTTTGCTGCGAAAAGGGATCGAGTGTCATTTGACTAACGGGCTTACCTCTACGTCAGACCACTGTCGTGTCATAAAAATATTTCCTCTCGAGACTAGGCGCAGCAGCCAATCGAATAACATGCATCCTGACACCTAGGTACGGAGTTCGGTGACTGCCGTCTACGTCGAGCTCGGCGGATCATTTCTCTGGCTGACATGTCAGGGATGATCTGCCGCACTCGCGACAAGCTGCGGCTCCTTTTCGGATGCCGTGGCCGCAATTTACAATACTTATTCATGTTCGTGACGATTGTCGAAATTGTCGCAGCCGACCCGTGGCTTGGGCAGCGTGGTACAACAAGGAGTTCGCTTCCCGAGCAGATTCGTCCTGGCGTACGATTCCATTCTCACGTAGATTGTCGGTCCGCGCTCGATGAGATAAAACTCATTGATGATTGATTACAGTCGTTCCGCTTGTCGAGGCGATAAGATGGTCGTTGACAAGATTCGGTGGGAGAGCGCCAGACGGCGAACTTTGACAGCTCCACGGAGATTTCCTTTCTCTTCGCTCCCCTACCAGGCCCGGTGAGCTAGCCGTGAACCGAGGCGGAGAAAAAAGTTTCTCCTCACACCGATTCGAGCGCGTTTGCTAATACGCAAATCTCCGAGGTTTAAACATTCCAATTGTTTAATATCCGTTATTGGCCGGAATTGGCTCTTGTCCAAAACGAGACGGATGATTCGTGACACCCGGTCATATCGGCATCGGTCGATTCATGATTCATGATACGATTTGACGTGTGAAGGATTTTCGGGACACAAGACTAGATAGCGAAATATACAGTGTATCAAGTTCCGGTGCGATTTGGAGCGCTAAACTCATCTCTTGCGGTAAACGACCGCGTCCTCGAAAAGCTGAGGCTCGCTCGCCGGCTGGTTGGCTCGAAAGCCAAAGAATCAGAGGAGGAAGCCTTCAAGAGTATATCGATGCAGCGACAGGGATTTCCGCTCATTCTCGCGAATCGATGTTTTTCGGAAAAGTCTTTTTCCCCGTGATTACTCTATCCCCATCCGATGCCTTCGGCCACTCCAAGACACCAGTATACCAGGAATGATCCAATGAGTCTCTTTGTGTTCGTGCCTCCGCCTCACCGATTCTTGCTAATTCGGTGGGAATCACCCTCTGGGATTCTCGTCTGAAAATCAACGACTCCATTGCAGATGCCCCGCCCGAGGAACGTGAGAGTCTTCTCATCAAAAAGATGCAGCAGTGTTGCGTTATCTTCGACTTCGTATCGGATCCGTTATCAGATATTAAATGGAAAGAAGTAAAACGAGCCGCCCTCCACGAGATGCTCGAGTATTTGAGCTCTCAACGGGGCGCCATAACCGAACCTGTATACGGTAAGTCTAAACTTCATTATCCGCTCGGCCGAGCTCTGCAATATCTGTATAAACACTTGCTCGCTCAAGCTGAAATGTCTTATAGCCTTATCTAGAGATTCCCTTTTCCCGACTTCCATGGCACATACCAATAATGAATATTTGTGTCGACAGGTGAAATCACGCGCATGTTTGCAACAAACGTGTTCCGCACCCTACCCCCTTCGAGCAATCCGAATGGCGCGGAGTTTGACCCAGAAGAGGATGAACCAACTCTAGAAGCAGCCTGGCCGCATCTTCAGCTCGTATACGAACTCTTTCTGAGGCAAGTGTGCTTCTCCGACTCGATGAGCGGCAGGCGCTCTCTTCATCTGACATATTAGTGTTTTTTCCTCGTCTCCCTCGAATCGAGCTGCGTTCTCCTTGCTCTGTCACGAGTTTTCGTATCCTCGATATCGCCGTTGCTCGATGTTGACAGTGGGCTGCAGTCCCGCCTGTCCAGTTCTGCACGATCGAGCTTTTCATCGAAGTGCACCCGGTACACCTCCGAGTCGAATGTGGTGCGTGCCGCGGATCTAGAACTTGGCAATGTCAGACCGGTGGCGGCAGCAGCGAGAAGAGTAAAATCTGGGAGCCGAAGTAGAACTCCGCAAGACTCGTTGAGTTTATGGCGTCGAGGTTTTACACCCGCTCGGTTGCTAACGATGGAAGGGAGAAGGGAGAAAGATGTTTCCGATTTACGAGCGAAAGAGAAACCTACAAGAACGGCAGCCTTAATGAAAAAGAGCCTTTCTTTGCAGGTTTCTTGAATCAGCAAATTTCCAACCTAATATCGCCAAGAAATATATTGACCACCGATTCGTCTTGCAACTACTGGAGCTGTTCGACAGCGAGGACCCACGTGAACGAGATTTCCTCAAAACGACCCTGCATCGTATCTACGGAAAATTCCTCTCATTGCGAGGCTACATCCGCAAACAGATCAACAACATTTTCTACCGTTTCATCTACGAAACGGAGCGGCATAACGGCGTCGCCGAGTTGCTCGAGATCTTGGGCTCTATCATCAACGGCTTCGCTCTTCCTTTGAAGGAAGAACATAAGGTGCGCCCGTACGGAGGTTCTTTTGAGCGGCCTGCTCCGTGATTTTCGGCGAGCTGGAAGGTCAAGCTAGATCGCGTGCCGAGTCGAGACCTCCGTCGGAACTCGCGACGCGATGGGTGATCGACAGCGGTCTCAATGGAGTAGGAATATCACTGACTATAATTCTCTGTCCCGCCAGGTATTCCTCCTGAAGGTGTTGATGCCTCTGCACAAGGTCAAATCGCTCTCGGTTTACCATCCGCAACTCGCGTATTGCGTCGTGCAGTTCCTTGAAAAGGACCCTTCCCTCACCAAGCCAGTCATCTTGTCGCTGCTCAAATTCTGGCCCAAGGTAGAAGCGATCTCTCGCTAACCGATAGCTCCGAGTGTTTTATTGTTCGCCATTCTCATGCCCTCCGCGTCGCCTCTCGCCGCATTCCCGCGAAATCCACGGCCTGAGAGATAAATTGGTTTTTCTAGGTGCATAGTCCAAAGGAAGTCATGTTTCTCAACGAACTTGAGGAAATCCTTGACGTCATCGAGCCCGCTGAATTCCAGAAGATTCAGGTGCCTCTGTTTAAGCAGTTGGCGCGTTGCGTTAGCTCCCCGCACTTCCAGGTGGCTGAACGTGCACTCTACTACTGCAACAATGAGTACATCATGTCTCTCATTTCTGATAATGTGCAAGTAAGTCAAAATGCCCTTAGAAGAATCGACCTTGTCAGCGTCATCGCACTGAAGTCACGAATCGTCATGTACCATTCATTAGGGCAGGGAGGAATTTCCTTCTGAAGAGAATACGAGCGGCAACTGACCTCAATCACGCGCCATTCCCTCTCGGCGAGTGTCGTTCCGAGTACTAACCTGCTATCTGTTCGAAGGAAATTCTGCCGATTATGTTCCCTGCACTGTACAAGAACCGGGAGAGTCACTGGAACAAGACGATTTACGGACTCATCTACGGAGCCATGCGCCAGTTCATGGAGATCAACCAGACTCTATTTAACGAATGCGTGAAAAAGTTTGAGGAGGAGAGCGGCCTGGACGAAACGAAGGAAAAACAGCGTCAAGAATTCTGGCAAAGAGTCCAGCAGATGGCGATTCAGAACCCGCAGGTGGGTGCCGGTTAAGAAGGCAACGTTCGCTCGAATTTCCTCCAACGTGATGAAGAGAGAAAGCGAAAAATATTCATTAGCTGTGTTAGAAGTATGATGATGATCATCGTCGAGATCGCCATCATGATGATAACGATGAAGAACTGCGAGACGGATAATGGTGATGATGATGAAGACAAGTCGGATTAGTATCTTACTAGGTAGAAACTGACAAAGCAGACCTGCGAATGGCCACACAGACAAGCACATTGACAAGCAAACAAAGAAACAGACAGAAAGACGGACAGACAGGAACAGAAAGAGGAGTCTTGTTCCGCCGCGTATACATTCACACAGCAACCTCCCGGTGAAGACGCACTCGGACACATCTGATACATGAAACCAGCAAGTCGTCCTACATTGAGTCTCGTCGGTACTCCATCATGGGCTTGTCCTCCGTAAATTGTTCACGAGGAGGAGCGCAGGAAACCTTAAATAAATCAGGGAATCTTCGCTGATCGAATAGAGTGCTTCTCATCGATCCCCCGGATACTCGAATTACAGCGAGGTGCGACGGATGCTGAGGTTGATGAGGGGAAATTGTCATCTTCGCGTCGATCGATGGCTCGACCTGCCCGTCTGTCGTCGACAGATCTCACTTCCGTGTTACGATCGCTGAGGCGCTTGTCGACAAATGTCAGTGACTCTCCCTTGACGCATTTTGGAAGACGTTGCGTTCGGACTCCTGATTTCAATATGTTGTTGGGAATTCCCAAGAAACGAGCGTCTGGATAATCAGGATCCAAATCTAGCCACTGCTCACCTTTGAACGAGTTCAAGCGATGGAGCGACAGCAAGCTTGATTCTATTTAATATTTTATCTTATTTTTTGAAGCGAGCATTGTACAGACGTTTCCACTGACGTTGGGTGGGAATGTGATTGGGCGAGCCTCTAAGCAATCTCAGTCAGCATCCGTCGGAGCAGTCTTGATCTAGAAGTCTTGTACTTGGAATCATTGCCTCCTCGATTGGCTTGGTTTCACCATCGAGCGTGGAAGAATCCGGTCATCGGCAGCGCCTGGCTCCCCATCAAAGGGTGGGGAATGAGATCCTCCTTTCTTCTGTTATTCGGTGTATATTCAGCAATAGATTCAGACTGAAGTTATGTGAGAGCAGGCGACCAAGTGAGCAACCTACCCACGAACAGACACGTCGCAGTTATCCGAAAGCCGGAGCGATTAACTCGTGGAGAGAACGCCCATGCATCCATCTTCGACCCTCGGAACCTCTTCTTCGGATTCTCTCTCGGATAGCCCGGTGCGGGCTGACTGAAATCAGCAGCTCAACTTATAACGCATCGTTATAAGTTCATGGAACGTAGCAAGTCTGCGTCTCTACCTGCCCCAATGTTCCCGCTTAGCCTCACCGACTTTTCTCTCGCAGTTTTTTCAACTACTCCGTCTGTCTCATCGTCTTCCCTTGTTCTCTGGGCGCTCCGATTCCCCTTCTCTATTTCCCACGCCCGCTACAAGGCACGTTTAGACGGAATACATGAGAGCGCGCGGCGGGCTTTAATGAGCTCTATGCTTATCAGCCCGTCCAGGCAGGTCTGTCGGGAGCGTAGTTCGCGGTTGTCCTCGTCATCGTGAGTCAGCCGTCGTTCTGATCTATGATGATCCTGTTATTGACTTCGACTTGGCTGATGGTGGGAAGTTCCCTCGCATAAGTTCCGAGCTTCGAGAATTCCACTCCCTGCGCTCGAGCAGCGGTGGAACACGACGGATCTGTCGACGATCCTGGCGCCGATCTCATCAAATTGAGCAAGAGCAAGGGATGGATCCCCCGGAGAGGACGTGGTATGCGGCATAAAACAAGATCTTCGTTGGCTGTCCGGTTCGACAGGTGGGGACTATCATTGATTTCACTCTGTTATTGAATCGATCCGGGCAGGCGGAAAAGAGGTAGCTCCGAGGCGGATAATCGCTCCTCGTGAATCGGCCAGAAAGACAGTTCAGTTTTTCCCATGCTGTTATTATCTTCCGATGTAACCCAAGCACTCGATCTCCCTCCGCATCGGTACAGAACGGGGACAGGCATTCGTGTGGAAGACCTCACGGGAGCGAGGAGACGGACAAACTTAGGCTGAGCTGGGAATGAAAGAGACTCGGTGTTCCAATGCTTGAAGGTCCCGGTTATACGGGATTCTGTGTGCATGACGGGGTTGAGTACTTCGGCTTAGAGCCCTTTTCGGAACAATCCTCACACTTAGTCACACTCTCAGACGTGTTATTCCCTTGATTGCCATTCGCATTGAGCAGATCGGAGCGGAGGCTCCCATGGTCAAGCGAGCGTAAGCATAAGGAAAAAAAATGAAAACTCGATATACGAACATCGGTAGATCGATGGAAGACACACAATATGATTATGTACCATGAGACGTGACACGATTGAGAATCAGTGACGGCGTAAGTTCAGCTTTTGATCGAAGTAAATCGATCATCATACTTCGGACAAGTTGTCAGCAACTATATCCCCTTGTCCTATTGTCAAGTCTTTATGAAAAAAAAGATGATACAACGAGACTTCTGGAGTGTATATACGGAGGGATACAAGAACAACAAACAGCAAGAAACCAAGAAAGACTGACCGAAGTTGAAAACCGAGAAGGAAATCTCGAGGATTGCGCTGGGAGCCAGCCTGGAAAAATTACACCGAATCTTGATGAGCATGACGACGATGAGGAATTCTCGCGATGACCGATGTCTGGGTCGCCGACGACCGTATGAACAATGGCAACGTCGGCGGTAGGCGTGATGGTGAAAATGGTCATGATGATGATTGTTATCATTGTGAGTCATAGTCACCATCGCCTTATAAATAATATTATTAATATTACAACAATTATTATTATGAACACTTAGTGACGACAAACAGAACGAGCCTGGGTGACCGAGGTGGGAGTCAATATCTCAAGATGAATAAATAGATGAAATTTACCAACCCACAGGAAATAACATATACTTACGGTAGATGTGAGAGAACCAGATGGATGAGCATTCAGAGCGACTATCTGAGGAGTCAGCGCAACCTATTAACTATTTATTTGATCACAAGCGGCAAGAAGAAAAAAAAACGTGCAAAGCGATGAATCGAGGACTATGTTGTTCGGAGCTTGGGGCACCAAGTGAATTCTCTGTACCGCTTGTCTGCTGTTTTGCTTACTTGGAGATCAGCTACCGATGTAAGAGAAACGCGTTTAAACGAGAGGAAAACTGACAGACTCCATTTCTGTCCCGTCCATCTGCGGAAGGTTGTCGGAGCCCCGTAAAGGGATCCCCGGGGCAAGTAGGACCAAGTTGCGGGTTGGGTAGTGCCAGAAGGAAATTTCATGGCGACTGGTACGATACGGCTGTCGAGCGCCGTGCCGGGAACACTTGAAAGACGATTGAATCCCTAGATTCATTTCATTTGGATTCGGCTGGGAAACATATCCGGGGAGCCGGCGCTCCATTGGCGTGTCTTGAAATCCTCTCAAATCGGATACATCAACTTCTCGAGGGCTAGTTAGGCTAGGCACACGAACGGTGTAAGAAACTCTGTATATACAAAAAAAAATATAAATCTCCAAACAAAGAAACCTACCAAGCGAACTCCAGCACCCTCGACTTCGAAGACCTGTTTTTCGTGAAATGATGAACCCTTATCCTTTATTCAACGCGATGGTGAGTCGATGACGGGGAACTTCGACGATGGGACGGGCGTCTCCAATTGGGCGGATGAATGATTGATTGACCATGACCAGAATGATTGTCTGAGCGTTTAAGAACGCGTCGGAGACTTCGAGGAAGTTCGAGAGCTGGGTCGTTGTCGAGCGGCAGGGGGAGCGAGGCTTCCGAGAGTCAGCGAGGTTTAGTGCACGAGATTGGAGACAAATTGAAGTTTTCGGGGAACACGATCCAGGTTTTGTTGGGGATCACATTCTCGATTTTTGACGGCGCGGCAAGCCGACTGCCACGCGAGTATGCGGAGAGCAATGTCAAGAAACCCTGTGTGACGTTCTTCATCTCCTCTACTCATTAGGCGGAATAATTTCTGTAGCGAGTGATATTGCGAGCGACTACTATTTTACGTAGGTAAGCTTCGAATTATTGACGGGAGGGAGTTTCTCGGGATCAGCTTCTCGATCCTGACTGAGACTATATGAGATAAAAAGTCAGAGTAGCCCGAACGGTCCTGGCCTTGAGCGTCGTCGCTCCTGTAAAACAGCAACCCGATTCTTCCCATCGAGTCATGCTCCGTGATCATTAAATTCATGATACAGGTTACGAAAACAGGGACGAAACCTCAGTACGACGATGATGATGGTACTCTCTGAACTGGTATCGATTCTGCTGGATATAATCATGATGATGGAGACGACATTTATCAGGATACCGGGGCAAATGAGTAAAACCCGGAAACAGTGCGGAGCTGGATTGTCGGGATGTTGGTGACGCAATAAGAAATAAGGAAATAAATACCGGATGGTCCCACGATGATTCGATGGCATATTTTTATTCCTTCCCAAGTCGGCCGCGTTCCTCCTCGCGCAGACCGATTAGAAGACCGCAGTCCACGAGGAGCTTCGGATCGGACATCATTCTGAGGTTTTTTCCAAGCGAGTTTGCTCGACAGCGGCCTTGTGAGAGCGATTCACTATTCTCGCCCCTCCCCTCCACCCCACGGAGAGACAGCTATCGCGTGTTCAGTTTTTTCGGTGGGCACCAGATCTGGTCGAATCTTGGAATGGTCGAATGGTCCTGGAAAGAGAAAATTATCCATTTCAATCATATCATTGTTATTATCACTATCTCGATCGCGCAGGGAAAAAATGTACACATCTGATTGTCTGCCCGCCATGAAGAGGTAAAATCGAGTCATCCGTGCGTTATTTGTTCTATGACATCGATCGATAGTGTTCACGCAGGAAGATTTGTAGCGCAGCGTCGAGGGCCCACCGGTAAGCTGTTATGATGCGACGGACCGGACTCGAGCCGTTCATGTGATCGCTCCATGAGTTTGAAGTAATACACTAACGAAACCCGAGACGCTTATCGAACGCCACTCCGCTAGTCTTGTTCAGCTATGAAAATGCCTCCGGATTCAGGGTTAATCAGAATCCCCCGTGAGAGCCACCCACGAGCCAGGCTTAGACGGCGGACTCGTTGGTTCCTTGTCAATCTCATTGAGTTCCCAGTGCGTTCATTCTACCGGAAAACTCCTTTCACGTTGACTACGCGCTCATCCCTAATACACCACAGCAGAATAAGAAAGACCCCGTGTACAGCGTTTCTGATAGCGGAATGATAAAATACACCTGATTTCTTCACCTTGAATCTGTTCGTTTCTGTTTTTGCCCGCGATAATAACTCAATCCAACCCATGACTGAAGTGAAGGAACGAGTTTGGGAAGCTGTTGTGCAGAACTTGGCATAGTGAGCATGTTGTTCTGATTTCAGTTTGACGCCCTGGCGCCAGAGCTCGACATGCAAGCCCAGTTGCTGACCACCGAGCCTGGAACACCGTTGCACGACCTCCTCGCCGCCAAGCTCCAGGTAGCGTAGACTTATTTTCATGCTTAGGTTTTTCTGTAGGTTGCACCTTCATTGGATTCTGCCTCTCCTTTCCGTTTTCCATTGTTTCGATTCAGCCTTCGCTAGTGTTTTCCCAAGCATCGCACTCCCTCTTCCAGGCTCGTTTTCTGGGGCGCACAGCCGCCTCCGACTCCCCCTCTTAACGAAGACAGACTCTGTGTTAAGTTCGAAAGTCACGATTGTTTGCCGGAAATACGCGAAGCTCTGAATGACAGATTCATTCTACGCCAGACCGCCTATAGTTCCTTGATCCGTCGATTTCGATCGGAGTTACGGAAGTTCGTGTTCTCATGGAGAGAGGAATCAAGGTGCGGCGAACTTAAGAATGAGTTCCGGAAAACTCAATTCTCGAATGGGAGCTTCTCCAACTTTCCGGTTTTCCGCTCGCTTCGAATCCCCAGTCCGCTCGTTGAGACCACATTCCTTTCCCCTCACTACCTGAAGCTTGCCAGAATTATCCGAAAGTAAATCGAATCCGTCTTGGAACCCCAACCTGAGCTCCCTACCGGTCAAACGTTCGATCGTATTTCGCTCTCCCCATGTATTTCGAAAAGACCCGAATGGGCAGCTCATTGAAGAGATGCTTGAACGATATTCTTGAAAGCTGGAATGGAGCTCATCACTGGCTCGCTTGATCGTTGATTTTCATTGAGTTGTAGGTTTTGTCTATGTTTTTGAGTTTGCATCCTGACGCACCGTGTTACAGCAATTGGAGCTGACGGGACAGCCAGGAGGCGGTGGTGGCAATGGCAACGGTGGTAGCAGCGGAATCGCAGACACTAGCGTCAGTAAACAGCTGATGCGGCGTAAGAGTACTCTACCCATAAGTTCGGAGACCCAACAAGCGTTGTCTGGATTCCGGCCCACTCAAGTTAAATAGCTGATCCGGATTCGCCTACTTCGAAAGAATTTGGTCAGCCGAGGGAAACGGAAAGGAGATACTGAGCATCAGGGCCCAGGAATGACGAGCAGCATCGGGAGAGTTCCGGAGCCCGTACATGGCGAAGTGTACATAAACAACTCTGAGCATTATTATTATAATTATTAATACCTATGATATTTCAATGATGGCAATTCCCCTTATGGTGATACCCGAAACTGTTATTGAGTGATGATTCTTCTTGAGCTAGATCGATCTGAGCCTACCCTTGTCAGTGAGTTTCTGAGTTCAATGAACTGGAAGAGACAGGAGACAGCCAGCAAACCAGCGAGAGTGCAGCGAAACGAGCCGGAGTTGGACCTAGAATGCATCAGAGGTTTGCAAAGAAATGGAACGCGGAACCTGTCAGATTTATATGAAACTACGTGAATAAACACGTTCTTACTTTAGGTGGCGAAAAAGGGCATTTTTTCGTGAAGCAGATCTGCAAGAAGTCTTTCAGGCAGATTTTCCGGAGCTCCAGATATCGTCGCACTGAAACTCGGCAATCGATATCTGCATCAGAGCTCGACAGGCCTTGAACAGTTCCTTTCATAATAGAGAAGGCGGACGAGTCGAAAGACTCCATCGGGGTATATCTTCCCTCTATGCCGATTCTTGGCCGAAAAATCACGAAGCAGTGAAAAAATTGGAATGATACAGAAAAGTCGGATGGCTTTATCCAGGAAAAGTGTCTGACCGGGTCGGAACCCGGAAAGCTCAGCTAGATTCTCCGTCGATCAAGACCTGAATTGAGAATCGTAGGTATCGGATTTTCGAATTTTCAGCGCCGTGAGTCTAGAAAACATTTCTCATCTTGTATGAGAAGCTCATCATAGACATGAAATCAGACCGCCGCGCCGCCGCAGCTGAGCGCAGCTAAGGTCGCGTGAGACGTATCGCTGGCGGAAAGAAGAGAAAAAGACGAATTAGAAACGGACGCTAGCTCAAGAAGATATATCGGTGGGGTTCGGCATTGTTCTGTATGTTCGACCCTTTCTAGATGTCAATGCTTCTATCGATGGATTGGTGAGTAGTTGAGGAAGTGGGTGAAAGGGTGGATGGATGCCCTGGTGCCGTCGCTCATCTTCCACTCAAGCGGGAGAATCCTTTCCAGCTATACAATTAGGTTCTTCGTCGGACACTGGACCCATCGCCCTTGAGGGATATGGCCTCTCTGACGTCGTGTCGTCGTTCTCTAACGCGCGCATGCCTCTGCAACATTTCCCCTTGGCGAATGCTAGTCATCGACGCGCATTGTAGTGTCTACATTGAACTTCGATCCGCAGACAGAGCGTACACAGCGATTGATTGGAGAATGTATCGGATTCATGAACCCGTGGCAATAGTATTACCTCAGCTCCTCCCGGGGAAAGTCTGGGGGAAAAAAACGGCCCCGAGGTACTGGTCGAGTCGCTCCAATTCAACGGGGAAGGTTTTGCTATGTGGGCAAGGTTGATGGAAGCTTAATCGACTATTGCAACACGACTAGGCTGTAGATGCTCGGAAGATCGAGACAGCCTCGGTTCGTCGTAATTAAATTACACAGGTACTTGATTGCAGAGACTGAGAATCGACGTTTACCGTCGATCCCTTCGTGAGAAGACCGAAGGAACTGTTATCCAAGGTATTCAATAATTCCAGCATCGATCGCAGCGAGGTCTTCGAGAATCTGGCACGCGGTTCCCACAAGTGGTGAGGCCGGAATCGTTATTCGAAATCGCCTCCACCGAGCTGTCTGTACTCCTCTGCCGAAGCACCGGTTCGCCTCCGTCGCGGCGGATGGCAACTGAGGGAAGCAGGTCCCGGTCTGAATTTTATGGCCGTCTCGACATTTGACTTGAAAGGATTCGGAGCCATGGCAACAAACCCCTAGAATGCTGGACGAGCGTTCGGGAGCGCCAGCTATCGTTTGAGAGGATGCAACCGCTTCAGGGTGCCGTGGTTTTATTGGTGCGTCCCGTCGCTGGTAAACTCGGGTCCATTCAAGAGGAATGGTCCTGGGAGATCACGGATGGGGGATTCTCTTGCTACAAATTATTCCGCAATATGTCTTTCTCCTAGGACGCTGAGATATCCCCGCATGTGTGTGCGCCGTACGCTGACTAACTAGCGAAGTAACATCCGGGGAATGCGGTCTTCTGCCGAAAAACGTCGGCCTCTGTTGGTTCAGTTGCCCAGCACGTGAGCCGCATGTCCGTATCTAATCAAGACGCGTGATTCCTTCGAGGAGGTGTCTGTACGAGAATGTTGCACGCGCCAAACCAAACGACCGGCTCGGCCGTTCTCTGGCGAATAGTGACAGCGGAAACTGATAAGAAACCCACCATGAACACCATCGGCCGTCGTCAAAATCGAGTGAATTGAGAGGATCCATTCTCTCACACGCGGCTCGGCATTGAGACCGATGCGTGTGTCTTTAGAACATTGAAGTTCCCTCCGTCTATTCCGAGCGGGATGCATTCCATAAGTGCCCTCCCTACCCCCCCAAAGCCAGATCGGCCCGAAGGCCGTTGGACCGGTGCGTCCACCACACTCAGGAGTCTCAACCGATATTCACTGATTTCACCGATCCCACGCATGGGATCTGAACAATGTAGATCAAGAAACCTTCCAATACGGATTGTTCATGACCGATGAGGAATGGGAGTGCGTCGGACAGGGTGTTCGACTCCGAGATTCCCTCTGACCTTGCCGTCTCCTCGAGATCTGGGTCAGACGGTCTTTTAGGTAGCCGGATCAGAACTCAACCATGATGCTCCATGAAGGCTTCCTGTCGAACAGGCCAATGGGAGCCGGCGTCCAATGATCTTTTGCAATGATCATCAATAGAGTAATAATGATTTCCTCACGATTTCCTCATTCAACAGCTCTGCGGTATCAGTCCCCCAGTGAAATCTCCATCGCGATCTCACCAATCTCTCTGACCGATCGAGTTGTTTGAAAGAAAAAAACGGAAGTATTTTATCTAAATTCAAATGTTGAGTGCATCGACGGACTGTTTCGGTCTATCCAATGAGAGCGTCAAGGACTGCGAGGAAATACTGGTTCTGATTCAAAACGTCATAGTGAAGGAATACAATAAACGCACGACCCTAATGAGCACGATTAATAAATAATACCGTCGTGAAAGAGAGTAGCGATGATACAGGGCTGGCTCTGAACAGCTCACGTCAATGGTGGACCGGAGAAGGTCCAGGAACCGATTTCGAGGGATTGAGGATGCAAGCGTCGACACCCATTGTTGCCGATGGGAACGATTCTATCGAGTTACGTGTTAAATGCGGGGCTATGAGTTACGTTCTGCCCACGGATATTCTCTGCGCGACCAAGGAAGATCTAGCCTCTCTCAACAGATGGAAAATCGGTACATAAGAAACGATGTGCTTATATGATCAGGATGAGTCGCAAACTTTTCCCTTTCGGAATGAAACCTTTTTTCGGAGCCTAAGACCCTAATCAACTAGCGGCACGGGGGGGGGGCTGGAAGCAAACTTCACGTAGTGAGTCAAATCAGCGTCAAAAATCAATATTGAAGAGCGCCAGAGGCACATTTATCGAAAGTGCGCGATGATTTTTGGAAAGATTGGAAACTCGAGTCGTGAGAACCCTGATCAATCACAGATTATATTCAAACTCGAATGAGAGAATCGCCCGTAAATTGTCCGCCGATCAACACAATCAAGTGGAAAACCCGCGCGGGTAGTGTCGACGCCACTACCGTAATATTGCGTGAAAACGTCTATTCCTCATCCAACGTCGAAATCTTAGATCTTTCCACAGCTGCAGCGAAATGACATCGAGTGCATACCGTCAGCCTTCCCTTGAACTGCGCGTCCCTTTATTTTATCTAAGAACGGGAGTGCGGAACAAGCAACACGTCGATCGGTCTGAAACTTCGGTCATAGAATCCACGCCCCGAGATAAGTTCAACCCTAAGAGGTTATTCGCGTTTGAACACCCTGAAGGTGTTCAAATGATTATTGAAATTTCGCTCTCAAGCATCGACTATATGAGAAAGCTGGGAAACCTCTCAGGGTTGAACTTCTCTCGGGGCGGGATTCTATGACCATAGTTTGAGCCCGATCGGCGTCTTGCATGTTCAGCACTTCCCTTTAAGTCATCGATGTCATTCTATTGAGAGTCCTTCTGACCTTCGTGATCCAACAAGTAATCGCTGGAAGCATGCCTCATGTGTGATACACGTATTTCCTCCGTGGGATTCAGTATTTCCACGAGCTGCTCCCCTCTCCTACCTTCCAAGGGCTTCAGTGAAGCTCTATGCCGAAAGTCTCGACAGAAGGCGGAGGATGATCAAAGTCTCACAGATTTCGGATAGAACAGCTTCAAGAGTGCGGCCAGTGAGAGTAAATCCAAGCGGATTCTCGAGGAAACAGCGTGGAATGTGGATGCCTCCAGAGGTCGAAGACATCCATGATTCGGACTTGGGTTTGCATGCGTTCGAGCGGGAGCGATTATATCGGAGCATTCGAGGTGATTGGAATGTTCAGTGTTCATTGGTGAGGCCGTTCCGGAACCCGCTGGATCGGCGGCTCGAAAAATCGGGGTCGAAGCGACCCAATGAAAAGCTCCTCTCCGATAGCATCGTCGTTCGCGATCGCAAAAGGTTTGTGAACCGCTCTTATGCGGAGGCTGAGTGAGCTAACGTTGTCCGTACATTCGGAAGGGAGCGATTCTCATTGTTCCTCGAGAGAGTTCCCTCCACGGGATTCGAGATCGAAATGATCTCAAATACCGTGCATCGCGACATCGCGACTTTGATCTGATCTCCATCAATCTCAGGGAATTGTCCCCTTGATCGACTGGTCCAGCCCAATAACTTGTATTTCGCCGGTGAAACCCATCTGAATCTTCGCCACCCTTCTCAAATATATCGCACAAACCCAATATTTTCAGAGGAAATCCTGTATTTATGCACTATCCGGGAGTATTCCAGGTGCATCCAGAATCGCTCCCGGAAACCTTCGAAACCGCCCGACATAATCACGGAAATTGAGTGGCAGATACCTCCGTGAATTCCCTTCCCATCGGTGCATTCAACAATTGGATCCGTTCTGAACAACACGAGTTAACGGGTCGCAAAGTGCCTCGACTTCCGTTGCATGGAGGACGCGGTACACTGATTCTACCCCCTGAGTGAGATTAAATACGTTTTCACGTCACAATTTCATGCGCAATCAAGATAGTTCCAGCCTCTCAAAAGCGGCGTTAAATCCTTACATGAAGAACGAAGTACGTTGAGGGCGCCCCCTGTTCGGACTGAAAGACGCTCCACGTCAACAGATCTGAGAGCGCAAATGTAAAGGGAAATTTACCATGCTTCCAACCATGCTAGTCAGAGCCCATTTCGGAATGGTTTCTCATGGAACGGGCCGACCCGGAGACGTATGCTGGAGGAAGACGGCGGACGTCTACGCGCGAAGTTGCTGTTCCTGGAACGAGGGGCACATTTTTACTGAAGAAGTCTGTCCTGAGATCGATGCCTTCCCAGTCCCGCAGGCAGAGCTCTCTATCGATAGATGCCTACGCCGGTTTTTAGAACTCTACCCAGCCAACGTCGTGGGCTTCCACGCCATCGGCCCACAAACCATCTTCCCGAACACACGCAAAGACAGACACTCTTGGCGAGGACGGGCGCGGGCGTTTCTCTCAAGTTTGCTCTATAATAAATTGAACATAATTCAAGGCGGCATTATCTTCCATTATTTATCATCCGAGGGGTCATAAGTGATCGTTTCATTCTGAGAGCCCTCTTCTCACCCAGCTCGTACCCTTCTCTTGCGACCTAGCTCTCGTCGAGCGAACGGAGATACTTCTCCGTCCACCCGCCCGCTCTCTGACGCGCAAGCTGCCCGGAAGCAGCCGAGCGACTGAACGCCGCGCTCGCGTTTCTCCCGAAGGTTTCCCCACTGGGCTCCCCCAGCCGACCGTCTTCCCCGAATCTCCCCACCTTTCTTCATCTTCTCCCTCCCGTGCCTTCCCGACCATCCACTATAACCATCGTTGACGGTTGAGAAAGTGGAGCAGTCGCCTGCCGCCGCGCCGTCAACATCGTTGCCGCTCTGTCCCTCCGAAAAGAAGTCCTTACGCGTCGAACGGTGCACGATCGAAATATCGTGGACGACTGTCAGGCATCGCATATCTATCCTCGTTGAGAATTATGGCTGCTTAACAGACTATCTCGAAGAATAAATTGTCAGGGTCGGGACCCAATCTCTGGGCGGAACGATCGCGATAGGCTTCGCTACGGAATCGCGAGAAGGACCTACGTGATTCTGTGCTCCTTTTTCATTCTGAAGTCCTCCTCTCAGTATACGACGTTCGAATGGCAGATATCTTTAGCCGTTCCGAGATAGTGGGGGATTGTTCTCCCGATCGCTCATGAGAACGGAAAGAGATGCTGGGAGATCATTTCAGTAGAGCTCGTCGAATGGTTTCATTTCGAATGGAAATCGCTCGGGGCTTCTCATGAGCGAGTCGGACTCACTTAATCGTTCACGCCTCTGATATATCAGGCATCGATTCGATGACCGCCCGTTCAGCCGGATGGCTCCATGGAACCCCGGCATCAGCATAGCAGATCCCACTCTTATGCAATCGAGTGAGACAGAGCCAAGAATGAGCTTTCCGATATGATACCACTCGTGATCGGCGGCGCTGTCACGACTACGATAGTAATCGGGGGGGGGGGGGACAGGGATTCATTGGAGTTGTCGTGGGATGGAGCCAACCTCTCGCGGAAACTCCCTATGCGATTCAGATACTTGTCTTTGAGAAATATTTACCGTACCAATCCGGAAATCTCGGTTGCTCGACACAATGTGATAGCTCCTGGAGTTTCTCTCTTCTTCCGACACTCGGCTTTCGAGAGAGTCCTCGTGGAAAACCGCCTACCGTAAGCTTAAAGATGATATAACGAGACGATGCTCCGGTTTTTTTCTGCTTGTGCAAGGAGAAGCAGAGAAACGACCGAAACTCGGAAATTAAACCGGAACCCGACAGATCCTTACTGCTCAAATGAAGATCGAAGTCTAAAATGAAGGATATGGTTCGACGCCGCTCGGGTCATTCGTCAGAATCCTCCATTGCGGTGCTCTGCAGAAGCCGGGCCGGAAAAATCTCGGGATCCGGCAGCGAAGGCCTAAGTGTAGGGAGCAGGCCGTCCGGTTGAGCAGTTCATCATCTCATCATCAATTCCTCGCAGGAAACCACCAGCGAAAACTATGAGAGCCCGTCCTCGGAACAGTAAGCGGTACTGACAAAGAGACGAAGCATATGAGACTCACTTGATATGGAGATCGCTGGCCAGTCGACCACCACCGCCAGTCATCCAAGCAAGTCATCCTCTCACAGTTCCATAGGCTTCTCTTCGGTGTAACCTTCAAAGCCGGTCGGCAAGCTGACTCTTGGCCGTACGACGCCATCTGGAGCATACTCCGTCCGGAGGCAGTTTCCTATTAGACATTTCTCCGGGTGGAAACTATCTTCAGACTTTTCTTCCTTCGCCTTCCGCGAGACACCACATTTCCCTCGCTCCAATTCTGCCCAATGTCGAAAGTAACGCGCTGACAGCATGAGACGTGGAATCGACGACGACGACGACAGGAACAGAAACAACACGGATCCGGAGAAAACGTCTAGCGTTTTTTTTTCTCCCGCGACAGCCGTACCGATTTCAGTCTGCTCCCCACTATATTGTAGGCTCGAATTTCGGCAGAGCGAATTCTTTCCGAGATGACGTGAGCTCGGTGCGCCCTGC
The DNA here is from genome assembly GCF_000255335.2 of Galendromus occidentalis. Taxonomy (NCBI): domain Eukaryota; kingdom Metazoa; phylum Arthropoda; class Arachnida; order Mesostigmata; family Phytoseiidae; genus Galendromus; species Galendromus occidentalis. The sequence continues at coordinate 572,851 of NW_003805500.1, forward strand.
TAACACTCAATGACCGAGTGACGGACGGATCGACGAGCCGGGAGACGGACCTAGAGGAGGAAAAATGAGTTTTTATTGTCAGTAGCCGATCACTTCAACCGATTTCACCATTAGTGACCCTCGTTGCGAAGATGAAAGTTTCTCGCTCGACGAGGTTTGAGAAATTGGAAGGGTTTTTCTCCTATCGCGCAGCGCGCTCAATCTTTCGTTTCCGCAGATACGAAGAGCATTCTTCGTTTAGTCCCCGGGATTCCCCGGCGCCGCTCCCGGGACGGAAAACCGCGGAGCCGCTATCGTCCGAGCGTCGCAGGCATCGGGCAAGAGCTCGGTCCGTCGGGACATTCGCGGAAGCATTTGATTTATCCGACGAGCGCTTTTCGCTCGCCAGATGTAGCTCGTGTGTTCTGTATGCGCTGCACGTAGTTCATCGCTTGGGCCGCTCATCGCAGCTTCTGCCGCAGTTGGCATTCGCAAGCCTCACTCGAGACGGCCGGCTGGCCGGCCGTGTGTATCTTCATTCTTTTGTCTAGCTGCGCAAGGACCGCTTGCGCGAAGACGACGTCCATCTCATTTGATCATCGCAGTTTGATTCAATACTACCCCGAGTGCGAGACTGCCCGAACACACTTCAGCCAGGGCTGAACCGATCTCTCGTCGTCGGACCATTCGTCATACATACTAGGGATACGATTGGCCTTGATTGATTTATTCCCAGAGAAGACCCTCACGCCCGTCGGGAACAGGAGCGGTGACCGTACTCGTACATATTGAGCAGGATCCTTGTGTCGTCAGTCGGGATCGAGAACGAGAGCTCCTCCCCACCTCAGGGCGTTTCGGCATAGACCTAGTATCAAGGTCAGTGACCGACATACGGCTTGATGAAACGCTCGTCCATTCAATCGAAATCGACGCGGATTTGCTCGCCCTCTTCCTCGGCATTCTTGGGCAGCGCCTGCTTTCACAAAGAATGATCATTTGATCGTTCTCTTCTTGGATGGCATCTCGACACCCTTTTCGAGAAGGGATTGCCGGATTCCAATGCGAAAATTACGCCGAACGGCCGATCGTGAGCGCTAATCCAGCCCCGAAGTCCCGAAGTGAGAGGGCGGCTGTACGGAGCGACGAGTCCGGGAATCGACGCTCGGTGAAGACAAGCTCCGACTGAATAATGGAATGTTTGTCGCGCCTCGGAAGGATTCCCGAGTACACTAATCGGCTGTGAGTCATTAGCTCGGGACTCGGCTCGTTTACAATTTTTTGAAGAATGAGATGACTGCACGTCCTATATCGTACATTTGACCCGGGGATCAGCATCACTTCTTCACCGAGCATCATGACAGGGGCACCATTCAAACATTTTTAGGAGATGACATTTTCAGCGGTGCTTTCCGTCAGGTTTTTTCCGAGCGAGACCTTCCGAGAGACTTCCCGCAAGGTGCCTTGGGAAGGAACGTTTGAATCGAGCTGTCGACGAAAATATTCAAGCGCGGTCTCAAGATACACTCAGTGGAGTAACATCCTCGGCGCGTGACACCAGATAGGTGCAGCAAGAGCTCATGCCTGGGCTCTTCGCGTCCTCCTTGAAAAATCCCGATCTAAAGAGCGGGAGGAAATCCATACAGGACTCGATCCTCTCGGAACCGGTCTCGAGCCGTACGAAGGTAGTCCTGCGGGCGAGGGAGAATTTTCGGAAATCGTGAGGAGGGAGAATGGCGACTAGTCGAGCTCGTGTCCTTCTCCTCGTCGGCTTCCTTTCATCAGAGATGGGATTATTCCCTGGAGACTAGACCAGGTATAAACATCAAAAGGCCCAAGCTCGTCCCCTCTGAATGCGGGATTCCCCGGTTCCATCAGTCTTCTAAATGTGGAGTTTCTCCTCTGCGAATATCTCTCGCTCCCAACGGTCTGCGTTCTCCGCCGAGCAACCAGGACTTTGCCGATACGATATGCGCGAGGCCGATCGGTCATGGCTCGCGGCTGACGTCTGGACCTTTGAAGCGTCCCACTTGTGAAAAATTCACAGGTATCGAATACAAATAGCTAGCCGCAAGGGGCTGTCCGTCTAGAGACATTGTCCTTCCCCGCACCTCGTGCAGAAGGAGAAAGCACTTCATTTGCGGCGACATCAATCTTCTCGGAGCCTGGCAACGAATAAAAACGATACAATTTATTTCGCTGCTTTGTTCATATCCCCTCCACGATAGGCCAGTTCCTTCCCAAATGGGTGAGCGTCGTTCGACGCAAGGTGACTGACTCAATCTGTCCATTGGGTTTCCCGTTGGCGCCCACGGTGATTCATTGAAATATTTCCACCGAGCGAAACCTTCCTTCTCGCCGCTTCAACCCTGGAACCTCGTCGCCGTTGTGAGGGTTTCTCTCGAATAGCCGGCCCGGCAGACCGGCTCGGACCGAAGACAGATCATACTGAGCGTCAAGCCATGCATATTTCGCGCTCATTTCATCTGCTCCTCCCCTTCTCGAGGGTTGAGACGAGTGGATTTCCGCGCGTCTTCCATCTTCTTGGTCAGCCATGCAAGCTCCCGCCTCCTGGAGTAGCCAATTCAGGATCGGGTCCTGGTCCCCGCTTGAATTATTAAGAAGAATTACTTTTCATGATTCATTTATTCATCCATTCATTCGAGGCGGCGCACGGTCGCAAGGAATAAGCTGTTGTTGTGAGCCGAGTAAAAGCTCTCGTCGTCCTTGCCGGCATCAATTTGGCGTGCCGCGCTCCCCCTCGGGAGAAACGAGGAGTGACCTCACCTCCGAGCTCCGGAGTCCTTCAGTTGGATAAGTTGTTGAGTCCACTCGATGAACGCCGGTGGCGGCAATGGCGGGCGACCGGTGCGCGGAAGAGGACGGCGCTAGAGGCATTCATGCAAGAGTCAGTCAAGCATCCCGTCGACCCTCAGACCGACCGAGGAGCCGTCCAGCCGACCTGCCAGTTAGCCGGCCGGCCGGCCCGTGCGCCACTCAGGTAGAAAGTGCGCTCTCCGCTGGGGTATATTTGGAAAGGTGTGAGGGTAAATTTAGGTGCGGCAGCTCCTATTCGGAGGAGCGAGCCCTCCGCTCCCGCAGCCGAGGCTCGATCGGTCGGCTGGCGGGTCGGAGGATCGATCGTCACCCGCTGGAATGGTTGCTTAATCGTCGTCGTCACCGTCGTCCTCCTCGTCTGTCAGATCGGAAAGTGGGTGAGAGCTCTGTCGCAGAGCAGCATCGGCTCAGTCTCTACTAATAGCGGGCTCCCACCTTTACTATGTGTTCAGCTGAACGAGTTTGTGGAAGACGAGAAGAAGGGCAGGGGGCGAGCTCATTGATGAACGGCGAACTCACGCTCAACTCATTGAGAACCGGTTTCGGGGAAATCATTCCAATGAATATGGGATTTGGAGCATAAGGGTTCGGGGAGTTTTCCCCTTTGGAATTCCTTCTCGCGTTACCTCTTCCCCCTTCAGTCTATTTTTAGAGGACAGTCGGGACGCAGTCGGAGACGACGCGACGTGAAAATAACGTACTTCCGAGGGAGAGCACAGGCACAGTACCACGCGAGGAACGAAGAGGAATGAAGAGACAAGATCGAACGTACCCGTGGTACGATTTGGACGTGTCGAAGGGGCAGATCGATTAGAGGGTGAATGAAGCAGAAATTTAATAAAATCGTCAGACCACCTCTCGACGTTTGGTCGAAAGCGATCCGGATCGCCTCGCGATGGAAGATGAGCTATGCACATTCGATCGCTGCTCCCGTCGCATTCCTTCTTTGACTGCTCGGGCTCCCGTCTGCCAATCAGTCCCCTCATCCTTGCCCAGCGACCCCCGGAATTTCTTTCTAGTTAGGCTTCGCCAAAGCTTGCTAAATAGCTCGGAGCTATGGGTCACACTCGTCTTGAGGGTTCGTCGGTCCCCTGACTGCCCGGATGGCGGCAGCGGCGGCGGCCTGGCTAAAGGGTTGGCTAGCTGAGGCTAATTTGAATTCCCAGAGAGGAAAATCTACGCTTCAAGCCTCAGGACGACCTCACGCTGGCTGCTTTCCCCTTCGCTTCCCTTTCTTCTCAATATCCTCCGCCTGCCCCGGCTGGAGCGGCACCGTTCAAGTTTGGAAATCTTCAATAATGAGCCGCCGCTAGCCGGAGCAGCTGGAGGAGCGGCTTCCGGATCCGATTCCGTTCCGTGAAGGGAAGAGCATCCCATTTTCCCTTATCGCCTGGAGGATGACGTGTCCCGTTCGAGGTCCTCGAATCCGTACGGATTCACCTTTGACGGTCCGTGAACGATCAAATCATCCGGGTTGGAATCGGAAAATTCGTGCTGAAGCCACGTTCTCCCACTCGGAGCTTTCCGGGGGAGGAATGTTCAGCTGTTGTTGATTCAGATGGCGACTTGGTGGAGCTCAGCGGAATATTCCCGGGACTCCCTCTCTATAGGCGGGATTATCGTCGGACGACCTTCTTCAGCGACTTATTTTGAGCAGCTCCGTCAGAAGCTCGGCGACTACTAGCAAGGGAACAAGGCAGAGAATCCCACGACCGGCGGATATATGTAGCTGGGCGGCACTATAGGACTTTGAAGAACTCTCTTGTTTACTGAAGTACGCTCACGAAGGTTCAAAGCAGTTGTTTGTTTGGTGAGGCATGGGGTAATTCGGCTTCGATTCGGCTTTGCGAGTGGTTTTCCCAGATAGCGAGAGCGGATCCGTCCTCCGCGAATATTCCGTGACAAAAAGGCCTTGGAGGAACCGAGCGATCGCCCACCACCCTCGAAGCAATGCGTAGTCGTAGCTTAGCGTACATGAGTCGACTCAAATCCGAGGATTGGGAGGCGTCTTTCATGACATTCAGTACTGATCCGAATGCGAGGATAGTTCGGAAGGGGGAGTTTCTATTTTCTTCCCGAAAACGAGGAAAAGCTCTCCTTTGAAAACGGAACGAGCCGTGAGCTCCGAGCTGAGATCTGATTCAGATCTGGCGAGTGGATCCCTAGCGCGAAATCGGAAGTTGGACGCTCGTTACATGTATTTTCCGTATTCCCTTCTTGTCCCTGTTCGTCGGCATTGATCCTCTGGGGAGGGGAATTTCGATGCAATGTGTTCCCGGAATATTTCGGGGGGCGCTCCCTCTGCTCAGTTTCGGGCTCAATGTTTTCGCTATGTGGCGTTAGGAAAATGAAGGCCATCGGAGTGGAAAGTGAAACTCCAGACGCGACCTCGCTTGTCAAGCTAGTCGGACAGAAGGCAAGCAATCATTTGTTGCGTTCAATCCGGAAATGTGGACAAATACATACAAAATACGCTTCGCTCGAACACCAGACCGCGTACTTTGTGTGGACGTCGACGGCGATGACGGGCAGAGCTGGATAGAAAGAAAGGCGAGAGATTACAGGGGACTCGTCGAATGCAGCGGTTTCCTCGAGAAAGGAATCCAATGCACTCCAGGGCACCGATTGGGCGCAGCTCGGTTTTTCCGCCCCGGGCCCTTTAACAGAACGAGAACACCCAGTCAGCCTGGCTCGAACTCGTAGTCAATTCAGCCGAGGGAATGCGTGACGTTCAGAGGCTATTTCTCGTGTTTTGTGAATGGAAAAAATTATTTCCATGTCTCATGTCCCCGATTGGCCCGAGATTATGGGCACGGTCCAATCGTGGTGTAGCGACGCGTTCTCTCGGCTCCGATGCAACCGAGGCTTCTGGCTCAATCCGTGATAGGGGCAGCTCTGTCCAGAATCGTTTCGCCATTAGGAGTAGCACCGCCAAGGGATGAGCAAGCGATTGCGCGAGCTCAGACAACGATCTGTCTCCTAGGAGAAGAGGATCGTCAACATTGGGCAAGAACACCGCTGACAACGATGGAAAAAGACACGACCCAAAGCGCCCATCCCAGAGTGTTCAACAACGAGTGGGGAAAAAACGAGAGCCGCGCTTCCGCACTCGTGTAAAGTGGAGCCTCGCGATCCTATGGATACTCTGCAGCTACTGCGGATGCCAGCGACTCGCCACGCGAAAAGAAACGCTCCGCTCCCACTTCTTCGTTCATTGCCTACTAGAGGCAACGTCGTTGGTCTGTGGGCTGCAAGTCGCCGCTCTCGTATGAGCGGGCACAACAACGACGGAAACATCGACGGCAGCGAGAACAACGAGGCTAGTCGGAGCAAAAGACAAAAAGAAAAGGCGAAAACGGAGTTTGAGTCCACGACCGACGGAGAAGAAGAATAGACTTTCGAGTCGAGGAACAGCCGGCCAATAGTCCGGCAGACGGTTCGGTCGCTCCGCTTCTCCGCGTGCCAACTGCCACTTTCTTCCACTAGCGTCCGACCGGACCTCTGAGCCTCGAGGGGAATGGGGGGGGCAGCACATCGAGCGGCTTATGGAGCTTGTTGATCTCTTGTCCTGAATTTCCTGCATGTCTTTGTCGCAGCTTCGCGGAAAATGCGCGCGCTCAGAGAGATGGAAGTCGATTTCAATTCAAACCATAGGCATCCGCTCCGACGGCGTGGCTAATGTTGATATCTTGATACCGACATAAACACCCAACTCGTACTGGTCGTGTGTCTCGCCCGCTCTCGTTCGGGGCGGATGAATTCGGGAAAAATATCCATCGGAAATCGACGCCGAAGGACCCTGTTCTCGTTCGGCGAGTAGAGGACAGGGTCCCGACATTTATTTTTTCGAGCTCGATTTTTACGCAGTTGTCTCTCGATTCCCTTGGCACTCGCACGAACTTCACAGGGACGACTCGGTTCTCACTTGAGTCAGAGACAGCGCTCAGGCGACCAAGGCTGGCTCGCAGTCATCGCCGGAATGAGCCCCGATATGCAGAAGATTCAGAAGAGGCGATCAGCGCCGGGGCCGTGCAGAATCCCGGGGAGGGCGCTGTGGCCATCGACGAAAAGCAATCCGAAACATATCGCTGATAGATTCTCCCCCGCACCATGCGTGTCTCGGATCGAGATCCACCATCATCGTTGGGCCTAATTAGAGCTCTGAGGTTCGAATCCGCATTGTCCGTCGCAACCTTCGATGTCTATCCCGTAGGCCATCGGAACCATAGGATAAATTTCAATACGTATGCGAGTTCACTATCAATTATGACGTGACGTGAATCCTTGAGGAAAGGGCGAATCTCCGACTCGAGGCCCCAGTCCGAGATTCCCGTGCTTTTTCCTCGGAGCTGATCCCGCCGTCGCTTCAGGACGCAGGGGCAGCAGACGCGCTGCTATAACCTCGACCCAAAATGCGTTCTCTTCGCGTTATCAGAACGATACAGAGATCCTGAATGAAGCATCATCATCCTCATCCGGGATTTGGTCTTGACAGCGTCGACGAATTTCATCATTCGACGCGATCGTCAGCAGCTCCCTAGCCGACGTTGCCGATACACTTCCATAGAGATCGCGTAGAAACACGCTCGGACCGGGAAATTATTCCAGAGCTCCGTCCTCGTTGACGCGGCGACCGACGAACGGGGCGAACGAGCAGCTTGCCCTCCGCACGTTCAGCATCGCAACTCTCTTCCGCATCTCCCACTCCCGGAACGAGAACAATTTTGGACGATGATTTCGCGCGGGACTGCCAATGTATTCACAATTTTACGGCTGACGATTGCAAACTCCATGAGGCGGACCTCACGAATTACAGCGCGACCCATTGCCTCGAGCGCAGAGATTTGAGGCGAGGAAATAGAGGGACTGCGAAAGAGGACAAGGAAGAAAGGTCCGGTCAGATGAGCCTTGCGGCACCGAAAAAGCCTGGAGCGACCGCATGTTCGTTCGTTCGAACGTCGATTGCTTCAGCACGACCTTCCTCGCCGGGCCGCTCGCCGTCATATATTCTAATAATTGAACATGGTCAGACGAGCACGTTATTTTCATTGTGCGCTGCCTTCGGCCACCAGCGTCATCGAATATTGACGGGAACAGCCAGGTTCGTAAACGAGCCGTGCAGTAGATACTGCTCGGAGCCAGAGGGTCATCTGTTGTCGCAAGGATCTGGAGTCATTCGGAATACTCATCGGAGCGTTACGAACCCATTGTCGAAGTGTTAGTTCGATTCCGGGCATTCCGGAGCGTTCCTCGGACGCGAGCTCCTTTGATAGAGGCGACCGATGATGGGCCCAGAGGTAAGCTCGTGATTCCGCTCTCGTCCCCGACGGTAGGAGCTCGTCTAGATGATCTCGTAAGTGTGAGCCGCGTGCAAACGATTTCGATCCTGTAAGAAGCGGAAATTATTCACGAACAGTGAACGAGGTACAGCGCCGGAGAAGAGCGCTGGGAGCCTATCGGCAGACAGAACCAAGTGGTTTCCTGTCTTCGTCTCGCTGTTAGAGAAGCAACAAAGACCGCCGATGGCAGCAGAGGTCGTTGAAGAGGTTTTTCTCCTCTCGTCATCTTTATCATCGTTTCTGTATCTCCGTGTTCATCTTGAGCTTTCCTTCCGCCCTCTTCTTCTCATCTGCTTCATTGTTCACAGGCGATGGCGACGACGACAGCAAGGACGAACACGATGACATTTTCTCCCTGTCTCGAAAGCCTCGGTCCAATTAATCTTACGGTGTGCTGTTGTCTCTCAAACGAAGCATTATTTGAGCAGATCAAACTACTTTTCCATCTTCAGTGTGCCCGATTCTCATTTTCCACCGCCAAGCTCACGGTACTGCGACATGATTGGGCTTCGATAGACCGACCCAAGGGCGCTGTATCACCAGGGTCCTGTGAGAAGCATCGACGATGATCGAGCTTCTCTCGGGAAGGGGAGCACGAGAAGGTCCTGTTGCAGCGGGAGGATGTCTGATGGATTTTCCCTTCTCCTCGAGCCCTGCATCCCCGGACTTCCTCGCGTGAACCAGAATCTTGGAGCGGTCGGAAGTCTCGCTCTTAACGTCAGGAGCTACTATCGCATCCTGTGGATGCCATTCGTGAGGCAATCATGTCAGACCAGACTGATGATCCGCGGCAGTTCTCTGCATGGCTGACTGCTGTACGGAAATTCATCGAACACATTCCGTTTCAAGCTCATTCACGAACTGTTCGCATATTTCCACAAAAATGAAGCCAACACGGTTCAATCATCTGAGATCTATCACCCATCGGTCCCGGATCATCCTTCCGACCCCATCATCCGTTCCAGCGATGGGGTTGTCCCTCGTGGAAAGCTGGCGGTCATTCTCAGAGCGGATCACCATTCCCTGTACCCCGAAAATATACGTATGTAAGTTCTGTACTTCTCTTTACGGTGATGGGGGCAGCATGTTTTCTCTCTGTCGACTACGAGTGCGGATCGGTCTACTGCCACGATAAATAATTGCGACGGGAAAAGGCAGTCGTCCCGCGCGGAAATGCGCTGGAACGTCAGCGACAACACAAGGGCGAATCATTGACTACGGAACGAGGCCGGAACATTAAAGCAAATCGCTCGGAATACGGCGTTCGAACTCAGTGACCGAATGCTACGACGTGCTATTCCTCGCAAACAAAGACCAAAAGTGAGTGGATATTGATATCACATAATCGTCTCGATGGCGCTCGCTGGTAACGATGTCAATTAGCAGAAGCTGCTGAAGGACCAGTAAGCCCCCGGCTGAGCAAACGACCGACCGGGTTTGGTTTCGCGCTCTTTTGTGTGGCGAAAGCTCGCTCGCTTGCTTGCCCATTTCTTGCTCGGTTGGTTCAGCTTAAGCGAGCTCTAGCGAGAGCCGTGAACGGCCTGCCGTCTATTCCAGACAAGGCTACAAAGCTCGTCGGGGCTTCCCCGGAGTAAACGCCACCGATGCAGCGGGAGTCGACGCCGACGTGAGGGATAGGGCACTGTTGGAAAATCGGCCGACGGGAAGAAATCTCCGATGGAAGTGGCGGGAATGAAGGAAAGCCGATAGGATTCCTCAGAGAGATTGTCCAAGCTCCAAAAATCTTCCCGTTCGCCTAGAGTGGCAGGACAACGGGGCAGAGATAGGAATAGGAGCTAAGAGGATGGCACTAGTCGAAATCGATGGGAGACAGCCTCGGCAGACGTTGACAACTCGTCCAATAGATACCGGTATTTGTATTCATTCTAGGTTCATCTCAAATCATCCATGCGAACCGTCAGGAACGTGGCGTAAACATCGGAGAGATTTCAAAAGTCTTGCTCTAGTTTCAAAAAAAGAATCGCGAGAACCCTCCTCGATCTTACGCGATGGAAGTGAAGGACAAGTTCCGCGGAGCCAAAGATAAATAAACAAACCAACCAACCCAACGACCAATCTACGGAGGAGTATCCGGCCATGGAGTATTCGAAACTTGTGCTGAAGGGAAACAAGCGAAGAGAAGGCGGCCGCGCAAGGCTCAAGAGTGTGGTTAGCGATGTGGATTACAGGGCGACGACAGTGGCAAACGAACGCTGACAAGGAAAAAGCGGCTGCTCATTGCAAGTCTCTGCTCCCCCTTTTTCCCCTATGCCAGAACACCATTTCTTTCTCTTCTACATGGTTTCGCTGTTTCATCTTTCCGAAAAGCAAGAGTGCCCCCAGGACAAACAAGCCGGGAACGACGGCGGCAATAACGACAACCGAAAGTACCAGCGACTCGTCTCGCGCAGTATGCTCAGAGCTGTCCCGTTGTAAAAAAAAAACGAGGAGTTCCCATAATTGCTGCCGCTGTTGTGAGACGCGCTCGCGAGCGGACTCGCTCCAGTGAGATATCGCCGCGGAATCGCGCTCGCTCCAACGGAGAAGGAAAGAAGGAAGACTCGAGGAAAGAGATTTACAGTTTAGGTCCTCTCGAGAGAAGAGCTCGAGGAGTTTTCAGAATGCGGTCTCTCGACGCCTACATGTTCGCTTTAGTATCATTTCACTCATGTGACGATCACGTCAAGATGACGGCCTAAGCTGGAGACGATCCCCCTAATGTTTTTGATCGGCGAGAGGAAACCACAGGCCCTCAGCTTCTCTGAACGGACGCACGACTATCCACTACTCCGCAGTTCTCAGACCCCGATGGAGGTCAGAGGGAGAGCGTCGCTCCGAGCATCGCTACACAGATGATCAAGCTCCATGCCCCATCAGTCTCCAGAATCTCAGGGAGCCGGCTCGCGTCTCCAGACTGGATATCGTCCGCAGCTCCGCGGGTCAGGTTCGGATAGCCACGTCGCCGTTTCATTTTCTCTACGTCCGATCTGCGAGCGTTCCTCGGGCACGTTCTCCTCCGAGAGCGCACAAACGGGGTCTCTCCACGAGAACTTGTAAAATGCTCTAAAAGAAGAATGATCGAAACACCGAAATCGGTAGGAGTCTGATTTGACCGATATCGTACCGGCTTCATGTGACGCGCAAGATCACCTCAGTCCGAGTCTGTGGCGCGTATGCGAACAATTTCGCCCTCATAGGAATCTGGGAGGAATAGCCTCGGCTATCGCGTTGAGCCCTAGTTTCGTGGACGAGCCCCCGAAATTCTGGCGGAAGGTGGACGTGACTCATCCAGATCCATCCTGGGCTCCATGCGAAGCGTAAAGTTGCCTCCATGTCCACGCTCCTCTCAGCGGGCCAGTCGGTCAGCGGGCCACCTCACCCCGCAGCTCGGGAGATCGATGGAGCCCTCGCGTTCCAGGCTCACGTGTCTGCTGATAGAACACAATGAGTCAGACAATGGATTGGCCGCCATTGGAATGAAGATCCTCGAAATTCCGTTGGCAGCGGCGTTTCGAGCACCACGAATAAACGAGCGATCGATAGATCTATTGATCATTGACGCTATTGAGCGGTAAAAGGCCCTTCGGATTCTGCGGACTCTCTCGCGACTCGCCAGCCTCTGGATGCGGTACAACACGAGCAACAATCGCTGCCGAGGGGCATTTGCTTCGGAGAGACGGAGGAAGGGGCCGTCCGGACAAACGAACGGAAACACCGCAGAAGTTGGCGGGGCCACGGAAGAGTGGAGAAAGAGGAGGTTATTCAATCGTGTCGGCAACAACTTATTCGACACACTTGTTCGGCGAACAGTCGGCATTCCTTCAGAAGAGGTGATCCTCGCAGCGAGCGGTCGCCTACGCACTCTTATGCAACGTCACGTTTGTTGTTGGAAGTGCCGCGACAACTGGGAGCTCAACGGCGGAGCGCATGGGTCCGGGTCGGGGATAAAGAAGCTCGACGAAGAGATCACATGCTATGTAGAAATCCTGCATCAGTTGCTCCGTCGATCCCTCGCTTCTTGGCTAAGATGTCCTACCCTCAACGATTCGCTTGCCATTTTCGAAGCTGCGGAATATAGGTATTTGGAGGCCGCTGATCAGAGAGGAGCCACAGGTCCGATTTCTCGAACTCATGTTGAGGAACCATCGTATTCCTGAAGATTTCGATTACTAAAACCAGGGGTGTAAATCGAGTTCCGGCATTAATTGCGATTTTAGGGACGTTCGATCTCCGATTATCCCCGAGCCTCTTGGGTTTTGGGCTGCCCGATATTTCACGCTGGTGAATCATTCACTTCATCGTCGGATCAATTATTCATCTTTGTTTGCCCAATCGTCCAGTCCCCAGGGGAGTCATGCCACTGATTATGTTCGCCCGGCGAATTCATCTCCTCCCTCGAGCTGACGACATTTCACGTTTTCCAATGCTCGGGCCGGCCGGCCGGCCGGCCGGCCCTCCCTCCCTCCCCCGTCGGACTGAACTTCACGCACGTCTCGACTAAGGTCCCGGAGTCGCATCTGGGAGATCGAGACGAATCCGTTCGCCTGCTTCTCGCAACTAAATAGTCAGACTGCTCAATGGTCTCATGGACAGAAGCAAGCAAGCAAGCAAGCAAGCCAGACTCTAAGCAGAGCTCAACAATTGCGACGCCGCAATCTTATACTGACTTACCGACTGACGGGTTAGTTGCTTGGGCTGTCTTGGCAGCGGGCACAGCTTCCTCGGATCTGATTGTATTGCTTGTGGTGAGATGGGGGTCATTAGGTAGGCACAAAGCAGCATCGTTATGCTGCTTGCTTGCCGGCCGGCTGGCCGGTGAAGCGATCCCCTCCGAAGCCACCAGCTTGCTCAAAGCGATCACCGGACGTGAGCCTCGACTCTTGGAAGCTCCTCATCCGCCAATCACTTCGTATTTATTCATTGCTTTGCGTTGACATTGAGGAGCATTAGTGTTGCGGTCAAGCCGATCCACACACTCTTTGTGCTCTCAATGCTCTACGCCAGCGATTCTCAAACTTTTTTCTCCTACGTCTCCCTTCTGCCTCTTGGGGAGCGCTCGCGTCTCCCCCGAGGGTCATCGAATATCTGAGAATATAGGGCTTCGACCGAGACATGGCACAGTGCCCTTTTAAACGTACATACGGCTTCAACCTTTAATTGTACAATGATTATAAGCTTGGAGAACAGTAGCAATGAGCTTGGTAAGCTTTATGAAACTCGAAATCAGGTCGGTCGGGGACTCTCGGAACCGCATCGATGTGGGTCATATGGGCTCTCCTTCCTCTTCGTAGACTTTCCGCTTCCGCATTTTTTGATCACCATCTCGGAATCGACTGAATAGGGGCATCGCGGGCATTCCGAGCCTTGAAACCGGCTCTCGGCTCTATGAGGCCGCGTTCGATCTGCGGGTGTTGAAAAATTTGGGGGATGAGGGAAAAGACGCGGCAAAGACGACTCGAGGGCATGGGCGGAGAAGGTGGCTGCAGAGAACAATTTATGACAAAGGGATGATATCTTCCCTCATTTTTTCAGCTTTGTGAGTAAGTGAGTAGCAGATGACCGGCTCGGTGAGCGGAGGGAGGGTGGGTGGGTGCGCAGTGTTCGGCTTTCAATTAATCAAAAGACTGCTTACCGCCACTGAAACAAAGCGGCGGGCCCTCTTTTACCATGTCTTTGTCTTTTTTCATTTAGCTTCTTCGTCACCCTGAGTCCCTCCCCGTACCGCCCCTCGCCGCCTACATGCCACCATCCTCTCGCGTACAACCTCGCGTCGAGTTCCGCTGGCGAGGAAGCTTCGGAATCCACTCGGCAGAATATCCTAAAACGCCCTCCCGTTAGGTGAGACCAGCTCGTCTTAATCAGACGAGTCACTCAGTCAACTGTATCAGTCGGAGAACGAACTGGAAACCGATCCGTAACTCGAACGAGTCTAAGCTGAGTTGAACACATGACTTGAGTATCGCGCTACACGTAGATTCAATACGATAGATGTTTATGCTCATGACGTCAGCGACGGCCTCAGGATCGTCGTCGAATAGTCACGGTGAGTCGGACTTGCCCTCGCATCCGGCGTAGACGCGACTCCTAAACGCTGAGAATAATGTCGCAGACGATGCCATGAGTGGCGCGTGGACGGCTCGGGAGGAAGAGAAGGCTCCAACTAGAAAGCCGGTCTCTTCAAACAGCCAACCCGCCAGCTAGCCAAGCAGGCAGGCAAGCAAGCAGCGGACTAACGATTTTCGATTTTCTAATATCACCACCACTGGCAGTTCCCCCCCCCCCCTCGAATCCTCTTTACTTCACAGTTCTTGTGCTCCAGCTCCCCGTCCCGCGGCCACAAGCGAAACCAGCGAAACTTCCTTTCCGACAGCAACCTCTAAAAACCGACGACGGCGCGGCATCGATGGAGACGAACGCGTAGGGAGAGGAACTTCCCCTAGACCAGGAGCGGATCGAGCAGACGGTGTGAATAATCGTCGTCGAGCTAGAATCCCGGACTCTCGCCCCGAGCTGGGACATGGGCGCCCGGGAGTTGTTGTTCTCATCTCGCTCTCTCGGCACCGTCTGCCGGGTGCATTGGACATCGAGGAAACGTTGCGCTGGATGCGGGTTTCAGTTCCTCCCGCCGCCCATCGATGAGTGTTTTCTCCTCATTAGAAAGATACTCCATGATCTGGCTGGTACTATCTCTTGGAGGAAAAATAATAATCGTGCTGCCGAGGCCTCATTCGCCGCTCGCAACTCGGAAGCTCCGGGGAGAAAGCGAGAGGTTACTCTTGATATCGTGAAAAAGTCAACACGACAGCTGGAAAAAATTAACAACTGCCCGATTCTTAGTTTCCGACATCCGAAATGTTCGTCTTCTCACTCTTCATCCCTTTTCCCCCACGCTCTGCTGTCCCCACTGGCCGTTCTCCTTTTTCCCGGAGAAGTTCGTTCTCTCGTTGTTCTCTGACTCCTTCTATCCTCGCTGTTACCCTCCTGGACTCGGTCTTGAGTTGGCAGGAGCCGCAGAGAACGACGACGACGATATGTTTCGAACAGATTCTTCGAATCGAAACGTAGCAGCAACAGTCGGCGAAGTTTGTCTTGAGGAATCTTGTCGGATGTCCGCGTTGATTGGCTTGGTCGATATCGAGACGTCATCTGATTCCGTCCCCCCGCCTTCATCTCGCCGGATCCCCGTTCTCTTGGGCGACGTCTGCGACTTCCTCATGACGTCGCTCTACTATCAGGTGTGCTCCCTTCCGTAGTTCATGTCGCCTTCGCCCCTTCTGATGAGAGGTGGGTTCCTGTGAACGTCACTCTCCGATCGCGTATCTCAGAGACGGCGGGCGCGAGGATATGTGGCAGAGAGAAGTGTTCTGCCAGAATAATTCCTGTACGGGAGGTGCCCCTCCAGTAGCTGACGATTCGGGGGCTCATTTCCGTGATCTCCGGGAGAGGTCGGTCAAACGTCAAGGCTCCCCCGCGTAGGAACAAACAAAAATCGCATCCCACTCTCCAGAAAGGCCATTCATGTCGTTCGCGTATCGAATCGCCATCTGGGGAGCCTTTAGAGCCTATCATTGCCCAGGTGAAATATGGCCCCGCATACGGAAAGAAAACAAGGGAGGAGCGTTGTTTCCCTCGAGCGCGCCCGGCTGCCGAATCGATCGTAGCTCTTGGCAAGGCAAGCGGCAGATCTCGCAGAACTCACCTCGCTAAGTACCATCTGGCTTTCCCTACGCTCCTTCGGGAGACTTTCCGATGACCTCTCTCTCGTCCGAGCCAGCATTGTCGTCTCGGATGTGCTTTATACAACAACGAGGTCAAATCGGGCACGCAGACCCGAACTGCGTTTGATCACGGGAATCCGTCGACCCCTGGAGCACCAATCCGAAAACAGAAGGATTTTGAATAAGAAGCTGATCGAGAGGCGACGTCGGTGACTCGTTCGGGAGGGATCGAAGGAATTTCCGAACTCGATATGTGCCACACTTCTATTGATCACGAACTCTACCTTCATAGCTGTCCAGAGAAGGAGCTCCACGATCGTTACTAGCGATGAATTTCCTCGAGGCTGTCGTGCATCGATCCCAGACCGTCCTGCTTTCGATCCGAAACTGTGTCACGGACCATGTCGAGACGCTGCGCCGCTTGTTCACATGAAGACTTCTGACTTACCGGGACCGACTGTCCTATCATTCGTCGAGCATGTGCATATATCGATGGCATAAGTAGACTCGAAACATCTATCGAGAACAGATTGCCTCCAGAACAATTCGGGTTCAGGAGAGGCGTGTCAACGAACGACGCAATTCACGTTGTGATGTCGGCCATCGAGAGGGGGCTGGCCCGTCGAAACCAGGCCCAACTCTACGGTGGGTTCATCGACTGCTGTAAAGCATTCGACAGTGTTCCGAGGCAGGCAATGGTAAATGCCTTCGCCGAGGCCGGAGTGAACGGACAGCTCCTGAAAATCATCGAAAGCTTCTTCTACACAGACACACTCATGGTGCGGACTGGGTCGGAGGATGTCATTGTGAGGCAGAACAGAGGCACGCCACAAGGCGACCCGCTGAGCTGTATCGCTTTCACACTCCTCCTAGCCGACCTGCCCGCGAGGGTCCGAGAGGAGTCGAAGGATGCGGTCATTTGCCTGTATGCGGATGACATTTTTGTGGCTCATCATAACGCCACCATGTTCAGGAAGGTCTTCGCCATCGTTGGTGGAATACCTCCGACAAATTGGATTAGATCTGAATCCGCAGAAGTCATGTGTTGTTAAAGTTCCGGAACGGAGGACGACTAGCTAAGACCGACAGGATGCACTGGAGAAGGGAACCGATCCAGTTCGTACCGAGCTCGAAGTATCTCGGCTTGCACCTCACCACCGCCGGCACGAGTTTCTCAGCTCACGTGGAGTTCGCGGCGGCGAGAGCAACGACAGCGATGGCTTCGGGTGTGGACGGGCCACGAGATCTCCCACTCGACATAGCGGATCGCCTCTTCAAAATGAAGGCCGTCCCGGTCCTGTCATACGGACTGAAACGAATATGGAAGCACCTCACAGTAGCCAACTTCAAAAGTTTGGAACGCTCCTACACGCTCTTCATGAAAAGAGTACTTTGTCTTCCCCCAACGTCCAAGTCACGTTATGTATATGTATTCACCCAGCGGCCGCCGATCACTGAAGAGCTACGGAGGCAACTGAGAGCCGAAAACACGCGGGCATTCGACTCCTTCGTCCATCAATGGAAGGAGAAAACCGATGCAGCAGCGAGGGAGGCGGAAGGTCTGCGAATATACACAGACAGGAAGCTCTGGGACGGCGCACTCAATAAGAGGCGACACATCTACACGAGGTTGATAGTTCATGGATTTCATCATCAATTCTGTACCAACACAACCTTCCACGAAGCGGACACGAATTGTATATGTACATATTGTCACATGTCATGCTGTAAATACCACGCGCTAGACTGCGCGGCATCTCATCCGTCGCTGACGGCGGTCGCACGAGCAAAATAGTGCAATGTTCGAAAAGAACGCTCAGAATAAATAAATATATATATAAAAAAAAATTTCCTCGAGGCTGTCGTGCATCGATCCCAGACCGTCCTGCTTTCGATCCGAAACTGTGTCACGGACCATGTCGAGACGCTGCGCCGCTTGTTCACATGAAGACTTCTGACTTACCGGGACCGACTGTCCTATCATTCGTCGAGCATGTGCATATATCGATGGCGTCTGTGGGAATCAATTCTCTAGATTCCGAACAATGGAGTCGAAAACTACGGAAGTGTCAAATCGAGACGATCGAAGAGCGTCTCCTTGTCCCGAAGTAAACGCCGAACCCTCGAACTACACCTGAGAAGAGAATCAATCAATGAATTCATTGAACATTCTTCCGAACAACTCAAAAGTGTACGAACTGTCATCTTTATGCCTTCGCCCGTTCTACTCTCTCCCCGCAGCACAAGCCTTGTTTGAGCTCTCGCGAAAGGTCGATCATGGGAAGGCTCCGGTGAGGGGCTACCGACGAAAATCCGAATTCGGCTTCAGCATTTAAGAGCTGACTCAGCCTCGATCAGGTCTGCCGGGAGAGCACAACGAAACTCCATTCGATTCGTTACGAGCGGCGATCCCATCGGGCACTCAGTCAGTCTCCAGCATGGCTCTGTCCTCTTATTCTCGGATCCAGGAAGCGGAGATGGCTTGACAGATCCGGACTTCTTCAGCACGACCGAAGTCGTTTCGGTCTACTGGATGGCCGACAGCGTCGCTAATCGGCATTGCATTACACGATTTGCTGAAGGCGGATTTGATTAGGAAGTACGCGCCAAAAGAGATCGTGACGCGTCCGACGAGGAGTTTCAATTAAGGCCCTGCGGTCAAGTGTTCAGCGATCGAATGTACCGAGGCTCTCGCTTCCGATCACAAGAAATCACATCGATTGTGATACGCAAGACGGGACCCGGGAATCGTCTTGCTCGCCTAGACGAAACGTTAAAAACTCAGGAGAGTGAAGAGGAATTCCGCCGAAGTCCGGGCGGACATGAAAAGCTCCGGAGCTTTCTTCTGAGTCAGTTCATCTGACTGATCTCGCTCGAGGTTTGATTCCGACTCCATTCGTTCGTATGTATCCCTTCAGCGGGAGACCGTCGAGGCGAGTCAGCAACCAGCCAGTCGGGCAGGAAGGCAGGCAAAAGACTGTACGGCGACGGCACGTTGCTCGGCTTGCCTCCATCAAAAGCTCTTCTTATCAATTTGTGTGCGAGAAGAGCCCACAGCTGGCTCCACCTCTGCTCCTGAGGACGAAGGGGACAGAACCAGCCGCCGACTGACAGATCCGCGGGCAGAGGCACGGACAGTAGTAGTGAACAGCGCGACTTGTTCCTCGACGTCGTTGTGCTGCCGCTGCTGCTCCTGGGACGTCGTCGTCGCCCCTCGATGCCATCGAGCGTCGTCCGGCTCGAGCTCGCCCCTCTCACTATAGAAATATCCATGCGCGTGGCTTGCTGAACGCGAGCCGTCGTTTCTCCCGGATCCCTCCCGGAAGGGCCTGCGCTTCGCTCGGAGACATGTTATTCGGTAGGCACGACTATGACTATGCTTCGAAAACGAACGAGTCTGCGGGCGGAGCAGCATTTCATCCCATCCCGAAATTCGCGAGACCACCGAATCCTTGGGGCCGACAAGCAGAAATCGAGGTACAGGATTAAAATCGAAACCCATCCCATATCTGAATGCATGCCGGGATAGAATCTCCCATGCCTCAGTCCTCCATTCGGTGAATATCATTGCGAAGTTCCTCGACGGCAGAGCGGAAAAAATCCGTCACATTACGCTCCTTCTGCATCCGGCGACCATTTGACCGCTTCCGGGACCCACGCAAAAACTGGCCGCGCCGACGCAATAAATCGGTCAAGGGGACCGTCGACGGAAGAGCAAGAATGCGACCCCGGCGGGAAAAAGGAGTCTCCCGAATAGCCGGCGAGGAAGTATTCCGAGTGGCTGAGGAACAAGCTAAGTGCGGGAATTAGCCATAGGAGAGCTGCCATCTAAACAAAACGATTCTCTTCTCTTCTTGACTGTCTAGTCTGGGAGACAGCATTGCACAGCTGAAGAGGTTCACGAAGTCTCAGAAGGGGTTCAGGGAGTATCGAGACGCTTGTCGGTAGATCATCAGGGAGTCCGCGGATCTGCTTGCAGTTGTTGTTGATTTGTATGTTCGCGCTCGTCTCGCTGTTTGGTCGTCGATGCCACGAGGGTTCGAGCGGATATTAAGAAAGGATATTAGAAAAAATCCGCACGAACTCGACGACTTCCGAAAGATGATGGCGATGTCGATGAGAGCGTCGGAGAGAATGAGGAGGAGAACGACGAGCTTCAGGAGAGGAGAAAACATGCCTAAAGGGGGAAACGGAGGAAGTAAAAAAAGTGGGGGCGGACGCGAGCCGAGAGCGATCAGCTCGAGTGGAAATGTTGTCGGGACGACTTCCTTTCCGTGTCTCTCCCTCGGCTTCTGCTGCTGCAGTTGCTAATTGAAACGATTCAGTTCCCCCTTCCCTTCGCTGGATCAATTCTTCATCGCTTGTTCTCACGTCCGTTCACTCGGCAACTATTTTGAATTGCGGCAACTATTTTGACACGGTACACTCGCTTCGCGTCGGGACGTAGATTAGATCTCATCGTGACTTCCCCGACGGATGTTTCAGCGTTTTCCCTCGGACGTCCCTTTCAGGTCTTTCGTGTGAAGCCTCGAGAGACTTAGGAGAGTTCGCTCAATCGAACCATCCGCAAACTCCCCCTCAACATCGATGCTCCCAGTGGATAAGTAGGACTCTGAAGCCATGTGATGCGTCTCTCTCTTGCGCTCCCCGCAATTGAAAGATCTTGGCAGGTCCGAGAGTATTCCTCCTCCGACGTTCATGTTTTCTTCTGGAGCTGTTTGAGTAGCCCCGTATCCGAAAGTTTCTCCAGCCATCGAACTGCCGGAGGCTGCATGATACGGGCGCAGCGTTCCCGCTCCCGAGAGCTGGGTGGGCTTGAGCGAACATCGGATTCGCTCAAAGCCAATCTTTTTCATCTTCTAGCTCTCTGGGAAATCTAGGCACCCCGCAACATCAAAAGGTTTCCCCGCAAACAATGTCGTATGTCGTTAATTGTGAGATTCACGAGGATATCCCATCGGTAAGCGGGTGCGCACTGGTTTCAGGGACGGAATGAATGAAATGAAAAAAACGGTGAATGCCATCAGTGGCTCTCGGAGTCGAGGGCAGAGGCGTCAATGAGGAACGAGAATGAGCATTGGGCTCCTTCCTCAGACAGTGACGGATGGAAATCCACTATATTCATGATAATGAAGATTACAGAAAATCCTATGATCCTTGTCGAGATCATACAGTGGCGACCGGGATGATAGAGCCGCTTCCGACGTGTTCATGGGCATTCACCTCGGCCTTTATCACAGCCAGATCAAGGTTATCGAATTGAGCCAGGTGGGGATCCCCCATTCAAGCGGGGAAAAAAATTTTTTTTGCTCCGTGGACCTATGCTACAGCTTTCGTCTAGACCAGGGAGACAGAATCCGTTTACATAACTCATGCAATCTATTGGGGGGCCTTCGAGACGAGAATGAGAAAAATTATCGAGCCGAGGACGATGCAGATCGTCTCCCACGACCCTTTCGATGATGACCGAGTCATCAGAAAATCTCGAGAACCCCCTGCACGGGGAACCCGTCGCGAACTTCGTGAGGACGCGTCGTCACGCAGTTCGAATTATGAAGTTTCGGAGAACGCACTTTTGATTCTATCCTCGCTGGGCAAACACCCTGGAATCGCGCTCTTCGAAGCCCTCACTTCGGTGATCATTAGTTTTGGATCGGGGCGGGTTCGCGCCCATTGAGGTTTACCGTTGGGAGCAAATATCTGTCGATGTGCCAATACAAGCAAGCACTTTATTTCTCCGGGTTACTGATCGTCGGGATCATCTGTGGCCCATTCAAGGATCAGCTATCCAAGTTGATCATCATGTGGATCCGACTCTCGATGAACATCCTTATCCTGTACGACAAGAAAAGTCACCCCATGTCTCCGTTTGGAAGCTTTCGCCACGGGCAAAAGGGCACTCGAGCCATATAGTGGAACGGCAGCAGAATTTCAGGAGATGCAATCCGTGAGAGGCGAATGATGAAGGGGGAGAATGAGCCCGGAAAGACAGATTGGAATAATATCGGAGGAAATCATCTCAACTTCACGATTTCTCCTGGCGATTGATCCGAATTGGGACGGCGTGATCCCTTGGAAGCAGGAATGATCGTCGAAACCTAAGCTCATCTTCCGAGAACCGCAATTATCCGGATATTCTTCGGAAGCCTCCCTACGCGCGTGGAGAGGTGTAGCAGGCTCATTCCGTCTTTCAGCCGCTAAATGAACGAGAGCGCGATGCTATCTGAATGCCATGTTCGCTGTAGAGCGTTCGACCAAATCGTGACCGCTTGCAGGCATCCCCCAAGACGTCCGAAAAGGGTTCCCACATCCTCGGGGTATCCTCGGTTGGGTTCGAAGAAATGCGAGCGCGATCAACATCGCGTAAATAACGATCGACCCTGGGTGGATATCGCTCAACTATAAATTGAAAATCTCAAACATCTAGAAATCCAGAGGTCCTGAGTGTGGATGTTGCCGTAGAACTGCACTGTCTCAGATGCAATCTTCACGCTGCGCAGAAGAAGAGCGACATCACTCGGTCGGGAGCTCCCGCATAACTTCCGGGAATCGCCGAGCGCTGCGGCCGCCAGATCACGCGGCGGGCATTGAAAAACTCGTTGTCCGTCATCGATCCGGACTTGTCCGATAGCGTGGCTTGATTTCCACAGATGGCGCAGCTGACATGTGATGTACTGAAGCCACAGGTGTTCTTCCACCAGATGAGCATAGCGCTAGCCTTTACTTCGCCGTCCTTGGGGCATCGCTGGAGCAAACAATCCACATATAGTTCGATAAGCATGTTGAGGGATCGTTGGCTGGAACTGACAGCTTGGCAGAAAACGAATGTGACCTCAAGCGCGCCGTCAATTCCTTCTCCCTGGAGGAAATTCGGACACGACCGCATCGAATTGGGAGCCCCACGCACTCCAAATCCTCTCCAGGACGTTTCGGCGAGACTGATTGCAGACCCTTCTCTCTCGGTTCCCTGAAGTAGAGCTCAGTAGAAATGCATGAGGACCATTCACCATCGATTGTCCCCTCGGTGCGAGGCGGTAGCGGGCCACAAGGACCGTACCGAGTGCGCTGAGGCTGAGGCTCCACGGGAATTCTCGTTCGGAAGAACTACGGGTATTCGGACTTCGAGAAAAGAGGCCGTACACGGAACTGTTCATGGGAACCTTATCGACCTTCCTCGGCGTCTATTCGGGGGAAAGTGTCATTGAAGCGGTGTAATTTAAAGCGGTGTTCCTTTGAGTGAGGAATGTGAGCTTTTAATGATTGTTCTGCTCCACACTACAGATACAGATACCATATCGCAACTCCTGTCGCAGAGCTACAGGCCCGTGATCGGTGCTCGGAGCCATTACCACGACGCGACGCGGCTCGTCGTTCAATGAATCCCTCCCCGGACATTCCCGTCCAGAGCATTCGATTCTCCTCCCCGAATTTTCTTCTTCGGTGTCTTTATCCGGGAGGATCACAAGTCGGCTTATAGCCCGTGTCGAATATGCGTAGACGACACGAATCAGAGATCTAGCACATCCGATAAGGATGAATACTTCGCTCTTAGATCGACCCTTAGAAAATTTTGTTTCGTCAACTGTCGATCATTGAAACAGACTCACGGCGAGTTTCCCCTCAGTTCTTCTAATTTCGTTGGTGTCCGTAAGAACGATTTCTTTGACGAAGAACATGGGAGAAGTCGATATGGAATCGTGGGGAAAAGTCATCCTCCTACGTATATCGTGCATCCTTATCGCGGGGAGCTGTCCGAGAAATCATTTAGCTTCAAGATTTTTATTTGGAGCCGGAGAGCTCATCCTCAATGGGAGCAACGCCGGCAAAATTTTTCCAAAGTAGATTTTCTCGTTTTGATGGGGAAGTTCGAATCTCTGGATGCACTTCGACTCTGAATTTGATTCGGTACCCGAGATTCGTGGTGAATTAAATTCCGCAGTGGGGCCTGCGCTCGCTTGGGGGCTTCTCAACGCCGGGTGGCGGGAGGAGATCGACCGGGAGCGCCTGAATGAGTAAAACGAGAGGGGGAACAGGAGACGACAATGATGACGGCGCGGCGCTCGTGCTTAGTACGGGTCGGGAGCCGAGAGGAAACGACAAAGCAAGAAGAAATTCTAAGGATTCATTAGGCAGTGGGTCTTCAAGAAGACTGACGGAGGGAGCAAACGTGGAACGTGAAGGCTGTTGAAGACAGGAGAACCGCTGAACCCGCTCCCGTCGCTACCTCCACCGCTTGACCTGGCTTTTCCTTGCTCCTCGGTCGGTCCGAGATGCAGTGCAAGCTACTCCTCATGACTTACTGAGCGAAGCTGACAGCACAGCCGACGACGCGCCTGACGTGAGCGACAATGACAACAGAGTCGACAAGGACTTCCGCTCCAGAACGAAGCGTTTTTTCTGAGGTTTTCGGCTCCAGTGATCGGCATGTTGACATCCTGACTGCGTGACCCTGTCGGCCGATGCGCGAGCTGCACATCGATTCCTCGAGGACACCGAGTGGAGACGTTTTCACGCCAGACTCATGGATGCGAGTGCCGTCCGAAATCGCGGCCGCTCGCTGCTTTCATCGAACAAATGCGGGGACTTGGTCGCCGTCGTCGGTGCATGCAGTAGTGAAGTCTGGCTAATGTTGAGCGACGTAAAGAAACGACCCGTAATGGAAGACAAGGCGAGCACTTGAATGCGCGCATGCATGCGTGCGAGCCAAACGATACGGCTGCGAGCGTGTGATGCACAACGGCCACTGGTAGAGCTGCGCCACGCAGCGAAACGATTCGTTGCTTCTTGTTGTACTATGTGAACGTACTTGCAGAAAAGCGTACGGACACTCGGAGCGTGGGAACGGGATCGAGGACGCTGCTCAAACGGGTTGGCAGGCCGCGCGGGAGGAGCGGACGTGGGCAACAGACAAGTGGAAATTGCGTGGCATCGCCCCAAACGGGTTCAGCAACAACAACAACAACAGCAGCAGCGAGAACACCCGTCAAGGGCAAACGAGGCAGAGATTGTTTCAAGAGATTTGCGAGGAAGTCTTCCACCCTCTCGTTTTTTTTTCTTTGTTCTTCTTCTTCTTTTTCCCTTGCTTCAAAGACCGTTTGCTCGACGCAACGACGACAAGCAGGCAAACTTGCGGGGGTGTTTGCAACGGCAGCGTCCGCGGTCGCCGGAAAAGAGATGGTCAGTTAGCAAGTTGGACTTGAAGGATGAAGGCCGGTCAAGAAGGGCAAAAACAGAAAAGCCTTCTTCTGAGACGATAAACGATCGCGTTGTACGTTGCTTCCGAGCACTGGCAGTGAAAAGGCTTGACTGACCGCTTGCCCGCTTAGTTAGCCAGTAGGTTTGTTGGTCGGTCGGCCGGCCGACTAGCTGTCGACCGCTTGTCGGATCGCGCTGCTTTCTCTGGTAGTGACATTACGATATAGAAAAAGCGGTTTCCCCACCGATGATTTCTCCTATTTTTTGAAGTGTACTCGTCTTCGGCATTTCCGCGTCCAATTTATCGGGAAACACAACGGGGTGCCGTTGCTGACCGCGCACTAAGAGCCTTCCTCTGACAGCCTAAATTACGACGCCGAAGTCGTCTCCTGAAAACAGAAATCGGAAATCACGCTCGGGAGGCAAGCATTCCACGATCCCATGCATGGACAAGCCTCGGAGCGATCTCTGAGATTAGGAACTCGCTTCGATATTACCGTCTTGGGCGCCGCGTCGCTGTTTCCGTCGATAATAATAGGATCTCGAGGTCTGACATTCGAATATCCGCTTCTCGTCTGAATTTCCTGTCGACGATTCCACGATTGGCATTCACGGAGGCAGTGGCGGACTGCTCACCGCGCCCGGAATGCATCAGAGGTGGGAAGAGCCGAAGAGGAAACTACCTGGCCGGGTTCAGCTGAGTGAGGATAAAGATATCGGTACATCAGTTCTGATGGATTACTATACTATCATTCCGCTCTCTGGTTTCCCGGACGATGCCAGACCATCGGTGTTCAAGGTTTATGAGTTCGCTGGACGATCAAAACCGAATCTACATACTGATGGTCAGACTTTCTGCACTTAGATCAGGCTCGGTGAAGACTCGACTTCCTTGACATTTCAACAGATTGCCTCAGAAAGCGAAAAGGCTGTTCCTCAAAAAGGTGAACCGATAAATCGGTTCTCCAGGCGGTGCAGACGGAGCGAAATAGGAGCTCGTTACGACTCCCGTAAGACCCTTTCCTCAGACCTTCTTTTCAACTGATAGCTGCTGCAGCAGCGGCGGCAGCAGCAGCCCTACCGGTCTTCTGAAAGTCGGTTTTGTTTGGAGAATCGTTTAGAGATTTGAGCCAGGGGCTCAAAATAGGTCAATCTCAATCGGTATTGCGGGATATTGAAACGAAAACTTGGCTCCCCTCGAAAAATCCAAAAGCTCCCAGGGCTAGTGTGACAGTCACAATCAGCTCGGCTTTTCCTCTCGGGGGGCAATCACAAGAGAACTCCAAGTCGATGGATATTTTTGTCCACGACAGGGCTCATTCGGAGCAGTAATCGAAATGATCACGTTTTCATCAGGCAAGTAATGAATGAAGAGAGAGCTCTGATGTCGCAGCGGAAATAAATCCCGATTATCTATCATCAATTCCTAGTCCTCCGCTCACGGGACATCGGTGTAATATCTCGAGAGAAGACTAAATAAGCCTCGGAAGATATTCGTCTCGGAGCACACTCCTTGGTATCATTCCAAGGAGCACGATGAAAAAAAAGTGAGAGAAACGTGAAAGAGTGTATGAGAGAGACTGGGAAAGCGAAAGGAATCGTGAATGAAAATGTGAAAGGACCGGGAATAGCAACGGAAAACAGTCGACGACAAGGAGAGAATCTCACGGGGAGTCAGGTGTGGGGAGTAGGAGGGAGGCACGAGGGAGAAGTTCAAAACGAAGACTCGGTACTCAGTTAGCCTGCTAAACTTGTTGGAATCGCATTGAGTAGAACGCGGCGAGACGAGCTTCGAATGCAAATCTTGAAAGCTGTCTTTGATTGTTTAATATGCATGTACGCCTCTCTGCTTGCTCCTCCGCTCTCCAGTTTGCTTTCAAGCATGCATGCGAGCTCTTCGCGTGCGGAGCACTTGGACCTCGCCTGACCTCGTCGTGCTCGCCGCCGACCGACGAGATCCAACAAGACAAGTTAGAAGCGAGACGGACGAGTTTGGAGTGAAAGTGGCAGATCGGTTTGGAATGAGAAGGCTATTTTAAGCGAGCGGAAGTTTAAAATGAGTTCGGAACGAATCCTTCTCACTTGCACTGTTGCTCACTCGAAAGGTGATCTGGAACACGTGGAAGCCCGAGTCGCTCGTCTCCCTCTCTCGTTGCGAAGTGAAGCCGGACTCGAGAAGCGGCGACAGGACGTGTGAGAGCGAAATAAAGAGAATTTGTTTGCTGACCCGAACTCTCGAGATCCGGAATATCGAGCTACGACTGCAACTAGCTTGTGTGCTTTGCTTTTGGGCTCGAAGGTACAGAGACTTGCGCATGAGCTTCTCTCCCGTCGTCGCCGTCGACGTGTTCCGCCGGAGCGCGTGTCGGACTTTGCTCACGCGGTCCGCCGGAGAAGCGCGGAGAGGAATAGTGAGCCATCCATTCGTTCCCGCGGAGACTCATCACTTTCTCTACAATCCGGAGCAAAATGAATGTTTTGCGAGCCCCTTCAGCACGAGTCGCTCGTTTATGCCTCCGAATTCGGTCGAGAGTTGCGGGTGGGAATCGGTCGGATAGACGGTCGGATCGTCGTCGGGCGGATAGATGGGAGAGAAGGGAACCGAAAGCTACGACCCACCGGCTGCTGGATAGGAGCCGGGAGACTTAATCTGTCAGATGGACAGCAGGAAGAGCCCTCGCTTGGTAACAGCTGGCGACCCCTGGCTCCTCTGACGGAGAGGCTCCATGGCCGGTTAGCTGGCCGCTTCGTTGCCTGCCTGGTTACTTCGTTGGTTGTTTCGTCCTCCGCCGCCGCTTGGGCAGAGAGTCCCGACCGTCTAGCCGTCCGACCAGCTTGCCAACTTAGAAAAAGGCCTCGCCGACGCTCCTCCTCAGGATGAGTGACGTTATTACGTCTTCCGACTTTTCCTCCCCTTTCTTCCTTCTTCGCCGTGCGACCGAGCGTCCGTAGAGCTCGCTCGACCTGCCTGGACATCGTTGCTGCTCTTGTCGTTGTTGTTGTTGTTGCTACTGCTGCTCCCCTTGGATGGAGTGACCTTTGCCGCCAATGGCTGAAGCAACAACAAGAGGTGCCATCCGTGTGCCGACTCGGTCGGTCGCTCAGCCAGCCAGCCACTCGGCGGGCCGCAAGCGAGTGGACGGCTGACAGGTTACTCGGTAGGTCTGCTTGGCTACCGCGCCAACATGCTGCTCTTGTGTCCGAATGAAATTCAATTGACCACAAGGAGTGCGGCGACAAGAACGACAACGCTGGCGGGGGTTATCATCGGAGAGCCAGCATTGGCCACCGGGAGCCAGCCGTCGAAGGTCCGGGTGAGGAGACTCTCGTATCGTCGTGAGAAATCGCAGTTCATTCTTTGTTCGGCGCTCGACTCGATCCCCCCCGAGGCGCACTCCCAGAACCCCGCTGGCAAATGCCGTCCTCCCACTAATTCGATAGAGAAAATCATTCTTTGACCGAGATTCATCAAATGTCATGTTTCGATACGAGTCTTCTCGAATTATTATCTCTCACTGCGGTCCGAATGGGTCGATAGTATCCATCGAATCATCGGTTGGGACAGACCAACGAATCAACTCGGCCGCTCATTACCTACTTCAGGGCTACTTACCTGAGAGCTCTCAGCAGACGAAACCCTTCTCCGTACGATGAGAAACGATTAGGTTCAAGCTCCCACGGAATTAAGCGAAGTATGATATTCCTGACCGCTCCTCTGCGGGGTCCCTTCCCCCCTCCCCTTCCACGGGAGATCGCTCGATAGCGAGAATCTCAGCGAAATCCGAAAGGTTCCGCGAGAAGTTTCGAATACCAATTATTATTATTTTCCCTGCGTTTAGAAGTGTTGCTCCTCACAAGGGCCGCCGCCGCCACTTCCTCCTCGTGCATACAATCTCCGTCCCCGTCCCCGCACGCTCCGCAACTCGGGCAGTCTCCTCCGTTCTTTGTGTTTTGAATATGGTAATCGAAACGGGAATGAGACGCAAACTGTGCGAGCAAACGCACCACCGAGCAGGAGCGTGAAGAATTGCCGCTGCTTTCACAACTTCGGAAGCGGTTTCTACCACTCATGTCGATTCGAAACGCATATTCTACTCTGGCTCCGACTCCACTCCATTCGACTCGCAGCACGGAAATCTGGTCGCGAACAACAACAACGAGCAGTAAGCACGAGCGGGGGGGGGGGGCGAGGACGGCAGTCGTAGCTGCCGCAAGTGACGAGATGGATTCTGGCAGGAATAGAAAGATGGATAACAACAGCGTTCTCCGAGCCATGGGGCGGCTCCACGAACATGGGGAACGAACAAACGAGCCGATGGCAGAGAAGGGAGACTCCTGGAGACGCCCGAGGGAAAATCACAGTGTCTCGCACACGAGGAGTCCCTATCAACCACAACGACGCACAACAGCTGTCGAAATCGAAGTGAAAGGGAACGCCAACGACAAATGAAGTAGGTTGCGGAGGGGACAAAGACACCGAAAGCAGTGGCTGAGATGGAGGAATTCCCTAAGGCTGGATTGGGCCTTGCGCTCATCGGAAGCACCCGCGAGCTGCGCTGCCAGGAGAGAAAGCTCCCCCGGAGCTAGATCCCTTCTCGGGAAAAAATCGGGGGAACACTGCTGGGGTCGGAAGACAAAACACATCCTCGCAGGGGGTGAACTTCAAAAGCACTTGTTTGAAGTACACAACAATGGCTCGAGCCGGGGCACGTATGGAAGCACGGAGCGACCTCGCACAAATGCAAGCCCTCTTGTGAGGTGAATTACGCATGCAAATCGCAGTGGAACCTCCTTTCTGTTTTCCCATGTTCCACCTCGAACCGCCACACACACCTACATACGTTCCGTGGGTACGCGTCTCCTGAATTCCTTCGGTCAGAGATGGAGAAATACCTGAGTCTTCATCTCAGATCCATCTCACTCCATTGCTATTTATAGCATCTCAAAATGCTCATCGCGTAGGAGGGCGGAGGCGAGGGCGCGAAAATACGTTTGTCGAAGAAAAGCGTCCGTGAAGTTTCCTCCTCCACCTGGCCCGATCCGCACTCGAGAGACGAGAGGTCGGTAGATGAAAGACTCGTGCGTGAGGGAATTGCTAGACCGGCCTTCGGTCAGCGGACTGGCGCATCGCGTGGTGGCGGGGAGGTTTCAGAATAGGAAGGGCGAGCTCTTCCTCACGGCGAGCTCCGACTAGATGGATGGACAAGGGATAGGTCGCCAGAAAGACCGAACGAGTGGCCGACAAACTGACGGACTGACGGACGGACGTGTTTCGTTCGACCTTGGAAGTGTCGTCTCTGTTGGAGCGATCATTAACATAGATCAATTTGTCCTCCTGACCGCCCGTCCGTCCGCCGGCCCGCCAACAAGCTCACCCGCTTGCTAACTCAGCCAACTGCTTGGCTGCCTGTTGTGCCACTCGTTGTTAGCCGAGCGAACAGGATTCACGCCGTCTTGCCTTGCCATTCCTCCTGATTCGTGGAATCTCTCTCCAGCTAAGGATTCTGCTCTCCTATTCTCAATTTCCCGTGATTCCAGCGCAGACCTAATGTTGACTCCGTAGACGGTGAGCTTGTTGGCCCTGAAATTCCTTCCTGCAAAAGACTGATGGTCCCGAGGGTGGATTTGATCCCTTGTTGTCAACAGCTGGGAATTTCGCGATAAAGGTTGACATCGTGCCGCTGGGGATAAGGCGTCAAATTAATGTCCCTCCCGCTTGATTCCGATTCATGAGCTATTCCTGGAGCTGGAGCAGAGAACCCTCCCACAGGGGAACGAATTCCCCGCGAAAGTTCCCGGTCTAGATTCCCCCTTGGATGGTTTTGCTCCGAGGGAAAGTTTCCAAACTCCCCCACGCAGAGGATCGAGTCCACCGTTGTGCGAAATTCGCTGATGAATGCTGATTCCATCGCTGTTCGTTGTGAGGTAATTCTCCTGTCTCGGTGAGGTATTGAATACGATACAGTTCTTGCCGAACTCTCAATCCTCTGTTCGGCGCTCCGCCTGGTCGACCGACTCGGATCGGTTCCCTTCACCAGGCCCTCGTTGTTAGCAGTCGATGTCGGCGACGCGCGACGTTACGCTACGAAAAGGCTCGCGGTCCCTCACAGCTGATAAGTATGTCTGCGAGTGTGGCCGCCTATGTGAGCGGAAGACCGCTCTTTCTCTCGTCTGTCCGCCCACTCCAGCGGCTTCAGAGCTCGTAATCTCGTGTTAATAGTCCCCCAGAAAGCCCTCGTGTCCCGAACTCCTTCTTCCCGGCGTTCCTCCGATCCATCCATTCTACCCGAGCTCTCGGCTCCCTTGACCGCGACAGCTCCCTCCGGATCCTTCCTCCTCTTGTTTTCTCGACCGGATTGCCCTCTACTACGCTAGCTGCGTCGTTCGACTTTTGCCCCTCAACCCGTGGGCTCCGTCTCGATTACATCCGTCAACTTCTTTTCTTTCTTTGGTAGAGAGACAGCTAGTTGCAGCTTTTGGCCTTGAACCACTCAGAGCGGTTAGGATTCGAATCCTTCTGGAATGGCATCTTCATATACGAGTCCTAAATGGCGAGATCTTCGAACAGGGAAGAGAAGCATCTGACTATCGAGCATCTCGCATGAAATCGCACCCGAGATGTTCAATAACCTCACATGATTCGATGCTGCCCCTCCCCCTCGGTCTCTTGCGATCGTTATTCCGCTCGCAGCGAAGTCGTCGAGTCGTTTGTCACCAAAGTCGTCGAGATCGAACCTGTCGCCGACGCGTTCTCGCGAGCTAGTCTAGTCATCGCTGCGGAGCAAAACTCACGGAGGGAGTTCTCTCAACGCGGGTTTGCTTTCTCATTTGGTTCAAAAGGCCGACTGAATATTACAGGGGCACGTGTTTTTCCCCGCCGATGCGTCCTTTGTGGCAGGCAGGTCTTATTTCTTTGTTGCCTGCTTCCGAATACGAATCGCAAGGTTTCGAACTCCCACACCCCATTTGTTCATCGAAGTTCGTCTGCTGGAATTGCTGTTCACGAGCGTTCACCTGCGATAAGCTCTTATTGGCGGATTTCCATATGCTTCTGCTCTTTCTGACCATATTCATCGGCGTAACACTGATCGCTACTTCGAATTTCCCGTCTTCCGAAATTGTAGAGGGATCGCACGCGTCTTCACGACGCGAGGGATCGCGGCTGCTCCTCCGGAGCGGCGAGTTGCAGTTTATTGTCGAGGTCCCTTGACCTGAGCGGAATTCGGCACTTGGTAGGCGGATCCCCACAAATCTAGATTATCGAATTCCACACCGTCATCGATGATCAGGTCGTTCAGGGATGTAGTGGAGAGATATCTGACTCGCCATTCCTGGCGACATCTTCCTCTCTGTCGGATATGTGTCGAGCAAGCCCAAGTCTCCCAGTCACGGCTTTTGAGCTAATCTCGTCCGC
Source organism: Galendromus occidentalis (assembly GCF_000255335.2). Classification (NCBI taxonomy): domain Eukaryota; kingdom Metazoa; phylum Arthropoda; class Arachnida; order Mesostigmata; family Phytoseiidae; genus Galendromus; species Galendromus occidentalis. Next base: position 605,331 of record NW_003805500.1, read on the forward strand.
CTCTCCCCGTGCTGCTTCCCTCCTGCTCGTTCTCCCCAACCGATGAGAAGCGGATTGCGTCCCATGGCCAAGATATACCGTCCCAGCTCCTACAATGCCGTACCGTCGGGAGGGCAAGGGTCGTTGTTATGAATAGTTTCATTCCGCCGACATAGCCGCCGTCATCCTCTATTGGAGTTGTCGTCCAGCTCTTCCACGGCTATGAATAACAGGCACTAATTTTCAACGCCGATTTCCCATCTTCATCCCGGCGCCGTCGCACTGAGACGAGGGCTTGATTGTATGGGTTCGAGCTGTGAGACTCGCGTCATCGATCAGTCTCATGCTCAGGTCTTTTTTCTCTTGAGGAACGTTCCCGAGCTCGGGAATTCGTACAATGAGTTGTGAGGAATTCAGGGAGGGAGGATGCGAGAGTCACGACCCACAGAAGCGATCGCTGGCGCGGAAGCGTATAATCTTGTAGTGGAGCACGGCGAGTTTGCTCATGATAAAAACCGAAAGTAGCTCAAAATAACGAAATGCAACGAAGACCTACTCATGACAAGATCTGGGTTTTTCAGTTGTTCCCGATGGCCGAGAGAGAATCGAAGGGGCTATTTCCGGCGGAGATATCCAGCGTCTATCCGAAAACATTGCTTCCGAACGAGAAGCCTGGAACTCGCAGAGAAGTCTTGAGGCATTCCGAGTGAATCTCTGAGAGGTCTCCAGGAGGGGGTTCCCTCCTCGAGGCTCCACCTGAAATCTCCGCATCGGTCGGGAGAGGGATCCTCCTTGATATGCGCAGCAATATTCTCCTTGCGGACACCTTGCCTTCACCTGAGTGAGCAGGAAGTGGGATGAGTCCCCGATTCCTGGAGCATCTCGATTTGAGCATCTAAGGATGGAAGTTGTAGTTTGGAGGAATCGTGTGGGTATCTGCGAAAACGATGGAGAAAACTCCGAGTTCGGAGAATCGCGGCAGCGACTCTGGCTGATTTGAAGAAACATGACACCGTCGATGCGTGTTCGGGGGCTGTCGCGAATCAAATTCATATTGAATCCAGGAGTTGATAGAGCGTGATCTGAGTTCGCCTCTTTCCAATCGATTTGTCGCCGTTGATCCAGCGTTGATTTCCCGAGAGCTGAATTCGGGTCTGACTTGGAGCTTTGTGTATTCCTCCCTGCTTTCGAGGGAAAGATGTATGAACGTCCAAATGTTTGAGCATATTCGTCGGGTCCGGATGCGACAAGGACCTTAGATCAAATTCGACATGCGATCAAGACTTCCGAATTTCTCACTCCCGAAGTAGGCATCCTCTGATTGTCGAGAATTGCGTTGTGGAGAGCAGGAATGATTCCCGCAAGACTCCCCATACGATTCCGATATTCGTCCGCCGCATCAGGCTCTTTCGCTGCCTTTTGAGTTTTGCATTCGTGGCATGATCCCTCAGAGAGGATCTTCCCATCCAGATTACGCAACGTTAGCCTCCTACTCGATGATCCAATGGTGTAATTTTCCTTGAGAGCAAACCATCGCTTGAGTAGCCTTTTTGTTGCTTTTGGCTTTTATTGTAATTTCCATCTGCTGGTCTGTCTTCAATTATAGTTCTCCATCCCGTCATTTGTTTCCTCCATTGCGAAACCCCTCGGTGCCGATCTCCTCGTCCAACCCCTGTAATACGACTCCATTTCGCCATGCGGTGTTGCCATTATCATTTTAATCGCGATCCCGAAGTCTTGGTGCGCCGAGTCACATGACCGCTCATCCTGCTCCATTACGAAAAGAGATTCCCTGATTTTAAGAAGATTTGACGAGGTAATACAATTATTTTAATGGAGATAACGCTCGCGAGACATCGCCTGGAGCCGCGGCTGTTGAGCGCCTTCTGCGGCCAAGGCAGCTCAGACAGAAAGACCAAAAATGAAGCTGCGTTCGATGTTCTCATCGCTTTCAGGAAACAGCCAAGCTTTCTGCCGTGTCTCGGGACCTGTTGCATTTCCTCCCCCTCACGTTTCCCACTGAGGCGAACTTACCGATTCCCTGATGCTTGATCTCAGGATTTGGACCTTGATCCCGTCGTATCACCAGTTCTCCTCAGGAGGAAACCCGCGAGCGGGGCCAGACATTCTTGTTTTCAATTATTCCTCGAGTCGACGCTCCACTCCGGGTTCACCGTGCAAAGTGCAAATGACTGTGTCGAGGAGAGAGGGGAGAGAGCGAGTGATTTCTGCACTTTTTCTTCCTCCCCAAATTTAGCTGTCTGCTTGCTTTGCATAAATAGCAGACGAGCAGGCGTGAGAGTTGGAGATAGAGCGGGCCAAACAGACAATGAGGAGTTGAATAATGCGCTCGCTCGGGAAAAATCTTTCGAGTCTGTGTGCCAGTCTCCTTCTCTCTCTTCAGTTTGAGTTCGCCGAAAGACAAAAGCCGGAAGTCCTCGCTGAGAGAGCTTCCGAAGTCAATATGGCAGGCGGTAGCTGCACCCAGGTGTTTCGGGAGAAGAGACATCGGAAGAAAGAAGAGCGCGAAGTCGTTTCGTGGAGGCATCGCGGTAAGTAGACCGGGGGAATTCCTCCTGGGGAACAGAAGGGAAGAAGGATCCTGCCTCGCGAAGAATGGGAGCATTCGAATGCCCGGGCAACCTCCAATCAATCCACAAGTTCGTCATTCAACCCTCAGCATCGGTCGAACGATTATTATTCATCGATCATCCGGCGCAATTGTCAGAAGGCGGCGTCAGTCCAAAGGATCATTGTGTGGGCCTCCTCAAAACAGATGGCAGTGATCGCTCCGGTTCACTCACAGCACCGGGTGAGTGAGAGAAGAGCAGAGCGTGTTTGAATTAAAGATGGAAGCTTGAACGTGGCAGCCGGGGGCCGACGACTTTTTCAAAAGGAGCCCGAGGGCAAATGAGGGCGAGGAATGGAAACTCGAGGGGTCCGTCAAGAGGAGGACGAAAGAGGTGTGGTGGGGCGAGGGTTCCAGAGCGGGAGCTCTAGGGGCGCTAGCAACCAGTAGGGGCAAAATAGCGGATGGAGGCTTTGTAGGTCGTCGTTGCCGCAGCAGCGACCGTCTCTGCTGTGGGTGGTAGGAGTGGTGAAAGGATCTCGCTTTTCTTTATTTATTTTCTCACTCATTCTCCCGGAATGGCTTCTTAGTTCGCCCGCCGGCCGGGTCGCCAGCGAGCTCGGTATACTCGCCTATTTCATGAGGGGCTTCGTGTTCAAAATCTTTGGCGGTCGAGAAACCCGCCGCCACTCAACTCAATGAGCTCGAAACCAACAAACGAACGGGCTGGTGAACTCCGCTCATGAAAGAATTGAGTTTGAGGTTTTACGATTTCTTGCTCCCCTTGAGAGATCCATGATTCGAGAACACACCAATCCCGGTGCCTATGACCACCTCCAGCCCATTGACACCTTATTGAAAAACAAACGCGTAAGCCGCGTCGAGCACCCTGTGCGCGATCTTAATTTCCGTGAAGGAATAGGCAGGCATCCGAAGAAGAAGCCAACCACGACCGCGGAGGTTTGAGCTTCAGCCCGATTGAAAGGACTCAGGATTGAAGTCCATTAGGTCTCGGATCCCTTGATCCTGAGCTGGTATAGGTATCTAGCAAACTTACTTACGTCGATGCAAACCAGAGCGGATATCCCGTGAGCATTATGAGGATATTCCCCTCTCGACCGGGATGGCTGTAGGTACACATCATCCGCGCTGGAGAACAGGTAGGTGGGTGAGGCGTGCGAAGCGAGCAAACACTCGGGGAAGCACAGGAGATCTCTCGAATTAAGAGCCCATTGAACTTCCATGCATGTCGGGGCGAGTAGTCCCAACGTGAATTAGTTTTGAAGAGAACCCGTCCTCCATCACCGCCAGATCCCTGTCAGCCGTCGCGCGGCCGAGCTCACCGCCTAGACCCGCGTTCGGTGACTCCACTCCTGTACGTTTTCCACCTGTTCCTCAGAACGGCCGGAATCTCTGTTATCGGTCAGGCAGACATACCATCAGCTCCGTTCTCCTGCCCCGCACATGCCTGGCGTTCAGCCATCACCTTGTGTGAATTCGGCTCGCTTCGCAACCTCCGATAATTCCCTCAGCTTCGGTGGCGTCGTCGACTTCTGCTGCCGCAACAGCGACTGTAGAGGAATAATTCCCCGAATTGCACAAGAAAACTTCGGTCAAAATCGCTCGTTTGGCACCGACGAAAGACGAGAGCGTCGTCAACGTCTCAGAGCCGAATTCTCGGCTCCGTCGACGGCGCCCAGGCTTGCCCTGTCCGTCGTTTGTTCGGTCGGTCGGTCGGTCGGTTCGTCCGTCTGTCTGTCCGTCGACCGTTCGTTGTTGGTTTGTGCGTTCTCTAGTAGGTCGTCTACGTTTGTTAGCTGGCTTGCTGCTCGCCACTAGGATTCTGCTGTCGAGGCCGTCGTCGCTTTTCGAGGAACGTTGTAATCAGCTCCATGGAAGCGAAATCTCTTTGCCAACTAAACATCGAACGAACCAACCGAGAGGGAGGGAGGCGAACGACGGCGACGAACCGTTCGAAGGACCGAGCGAGCCGGCGAACGAAGAACCAACGAACCAGTCAAGCTACCAACCAGCCGAGCGCAGAATCAACCTTCCAACCAACCAAACAGCTAGCGAACTAGTCTGCGATCCGACTAAGCAAGCAAGCAACCAACTTACTCATTTTAAACAGTTGTCGTTGCTGTAGCGTAGGCTCTGAGACGGCGACTAGAACCCCGTGTAACCCGGCATGATCTTGAGGATCCACATGGTTCACTGGGTTTCGGATCTGAGCCCTCCTGCGACAATCTTATTTCTCTTCCTCCGATGGATGCTCTCAACCCGGAGTTTCGTCTACAGAAGGAGCCGGTGACGAGCGGGAAAATTCAGTCCAACTCCACGAGCAGCTCTCTACCACCTGCTCCGCACCGAATCATTTCTCAGGATAGAACCGTTTTTCACCGTTAAATGAAGGAGGTTCCCGGCACGCCGGGCATTTTCTGAGAAGCTCCAGAGTCGTCTACCGAGTGAGCTTTCTCTCCGCGAGCGACTCCCCATTCACTCCGTAGAATACGAAGCTGTTTTTGACGCATGGGTCGACGAATTTTCATCATCTGGTTCAATTATTCGTCCTGCGCTAACAAATTCATGTGGATTCCTCCAACGGGTGGTGATTCGAGACGAGAGGGACACATGAATGCATATGAGCCGTCGTCTCCGATGTCGAGTGGGGAACGGAGGAAGAATGCAATACGGAGTTTAACTAGAATAGGTGGAAGACGGAGTGGAGGAACTATGGATACGTGAGGAGGACCCCACGTCGGAAGTAAACCGGAGCGCGTTAATTGAGTTACATGAGCTTTTGCATAGTCGTCAGCGTTCAAGTAGCAACGAAATAAGGTTTCGGCGCCAGACGCATGCGAATCGGGTCGGAGTTAAGGACGAAAACCCGTCTTGGATCTTGCAATACTCTGTTCCACTTGCGTCCGCGTTTGGAATTCGACGCTCGGCAGCCCCTCTTTCTGATATCGATGTTTGCAATGACGACCGTCCGCCCCTCGCCGAGGCGAGCTAGGGGTTGGCTGCCGAGTCGTTTCACTATTAAAAGCCTGAATAGCCCCGGTGCCACTAGCTATCAAAACCCGTTTCTACTACAACTACGAACATCGAGCTTGGCGGGTCTTCCGTCGAGTCGCTCTGCTCCTGCTGTGTGCTTGCGCCGACGCCGTCATTGACGTACTTTCACCGAGAGCGATAACGAAACGAATAGTCGGTTCCCAGCACAGCTTGAACGCCATGCGACAAATCACGTGAATCGTGGTTCCCGACAAGCCAATCAAAGCGAGCTTCGATGAAAAAGCTTGAGCGTTTGATGGATTCTTGTCCTCGGCAGAGGGCTCTGTAGTCTTGAAGGAGAGTTCCCGTTCATCTAGAGTCGCTCACTAGCTCCGCAAGACATCGCTCATTCATCGCAATAATTGTATACTTTCATGTGCTGCTGCTGTTTATTCGGGCGCTCGAGCGAAGGAGTCCTGCGAGTTCATCATGTCTAGCGGAGAGCACCAGACGTCCGAGGCTCGTATAATCATCTCCCGCGAAAATTTCTGAAGGAGTGTATCGTTAGCTTACGCCTCATGCTCCACATCTGCTCTCTCTCTCTCCTCCGAAGTCAGATATGGAGGAATATCGCCCTGTTCCGTACATTTATCGGAGAGGAGCAGATGTTGGGTCGGCTCAGCGACACCTTTGAGATTTCCGCCCTTGATCGGAGGTGATCAAAGTCTCAGAGTAGTGTCATTCTATGTGGGCCCGGGACACGGAGAGAGCCGACCGCTTCGATTCAGCGACTCCCGGGCGTTCTTTAATCCTCGCAAGTCACATGGGGGAGTACACCGATGGGAATCTGTGTCAGACGCGATGACGTGATCGCGCGAGCGAACGAGCTGCCAGCGGAGAAGCGAGCGAACAACATGCACCGGGCTGGCGGACGAGCTTGACTGAGATTTGATGACGCCAGGCCTCGTCGCCTCTAAGGGTCATGTGGCGGTCGACCTCAAAAACGGCTTCTGAAGCATCGACACTGAGCCATAGGAGCGTCGCGTCGTCAACAATCAAACGGCAATCAATCCCGAAGGCAAGTGGAACGGAAAAACCTCGATGGCGGGATACGGACCGGAGCTGACGGTCTCTCGCTCCCCTTCACGAGGAATCCCGTCCAGAACGAGGCGGAGTCATCGGCATGCTCCCGAAAACTCCGCAGCCCGGCTCCGGATTCATCTAACGTCTAACTGACCACCGGCCTGCACTCATGAGCGCGAGCTCCCCACAGAAGGAGAAGCTGATTGCTGCGAATACACGAGACTTATGAACTCCGGATTCTACTTGACTTACTCGCATCGACGGAGACGAGACTCGGTAAACCAGGAAGGAACTCGAACGGTGCTCCGAACGGGAAGCAGGATATTCGAGGAGGAAATAGGGCGCTTTTTTTCCTGCTCTCCAGCAATGTGCGGGTCTCTCGAAACTTCGAGTGCGGGCTTTGAAACTCGCCCTACTCATGAACGTTTGATCTGCTGTGGGGTTCTCGTTCGAAATAACAGAGCGAAAAATCGCGGTTCAATGCTCGTTGCGAACCAGCAGAGCAGACAGATCCTGCTCTTGTCTAAAAACATTCGCGGCCTCCTGGAAGGAGCTAGCTACTTCCCCGTGAGGGAACTTTTCCCTATGCCGGCGCTCCTCTCCTTGCACCAAGGAACTGATCATTTTTTCCCTGGAGCACGCCTCTGGCACGTCTAGCTTCCTTCCTTTCTTCCGTCCTCTCTCTTTCCCCTCCTCCCTCCTCGGTTGCCTCGTTTTTCAAGGTAGTCTAATGATTCGCAAAGTAGCCGTTTTTTCCTTTATATTCACTATTGTAACCCAGGTCCTGAAACCCACACCTTTCCTCCGAGCCCTCCGAGAGTGCGCTGCGGAACCGCGACCGAATCGCTCATGCACACCGCACCTGAGGGTGAGGTACGCGCGGGGCTCTGAGGGTTTGAGACCCGCGTCTCGCGCGAGTCCTCCGATGGAGATCCGTAAACCACCTCATCCTCGATGTACGGCGTATGAAACGAGCAATGATTGCGGTACTACGCAGCGATGTACGCGTGCAAGCGGAGCGCAGTAGCGAGATGCGGGTCAGCTAGCAAAGGTCAGGGTGGGTTACAGCCCACTGTCCCGAAAACTCATTGGCCCGAAATCTCAATGGCCCGAAAAACCAGTGTCCCGAACGGTATCTGTCCCGAAAGCGCATTGCCCCGAAAAAATGAAAGCTCAGCGTAGCTTCTATGCGGAGATGTGCATCTAGCACATTTTTTTCGCTCTTATATTCTGTCATAATATTACGTACAACCTCAGGGGTATCACAAAGAGCCACGGCTCAAGACAACCACCGTCTCGAATCGGTGAGGCTTGATACAGTTGAGTGGTTACAGCCCACTTGAGTGTCATTGAGAGTACATACAGCGTGTGCGAACAACGTCTAACATATTCCATGAGAGTCATTTCATGGTTTTCATATTGTCGTACCGTTCCAGTCTTTGATTAAGGAGTATGTATTTTTTCCGCAGCGGCTTCGGAGGGTGACCGACGTCCAATAGAAGTCTGTCCGACTTGTGCTTGCTCTAGTCCTGTTTGAGATGGCCTATCAAGACAAAGATGACCGCGTGGCTTTCCTTGACCATTCGATTCAAGGCACTATGCCATGCTTCGATATTATTTTTCGTGCGCGGTCCAAAGTTTCTAAGGGGAGGAAATTGACGGATAAGGCAACTCAATCATTCGTACAGTACCCGCATAGAAGCTTCGCTGAGCTCTAAATTTTTCGGGGCAATGCGCTTTCGGGACAGATCCCGTTCGGGACACTGGGTTTTCGGGCCATTGAGATTTCGGGCCATTGACTTTTCGGGCCAGTGGGTGCACCCCTCAGGGTGGAGTCGTTGGTCTTATTGATGGCTTTCGCTAATCAAACGATCGATGTCTTGGCGTGACCATCAAATGCGGACTGACCAGCCGCTTGGACGTCATGCCGGCGGCCGCCCGCGCGGTTAGCTTTTCGGCCGTTCGCGCACCCGGAGCAGGCGTTCAACTCTAGCAAAACGAGCCAGGGGCTAGTCAGTCAGCTATTCGTTATGCGACCGTATGGGCATAGGCGCACCTGTGTCGTCTGATCCCGAGGGGTCGGAAAGCCCCGCAGTCATGACCTGCGACCTACACGACAACAAGTTGGAGCATTTATGTAGGTCGGCTCATGAAAAAAGCCCGAGCCAGGTTGGTTCACGTCCGAGTGATTGTCTCCGAATGTGAATCGGAAGGTTTCCGACCGTCATTCTACAATCGACTTTCACTGATATGACAAGAGACCAGAAGCTCGCACCGAATCAAGGGCTCGCTCTTCGGAGATCCATGCACTCCGAACGATGATTGCGGTCGAGGAATCTCAGATATGGCCGCGAGAGAAAATTTCCCCGCGGAGGCAACGCAGTCTACAATTCGAAGAAATGAGTCAGGGGTCTCGCGACTCAGAGCCGGATGGACGCAAGCAGGCCAGCCGAGTGCTGAGGTTTCGCGTCTCTCTTGAACCCTTTATCTCTAGTCTGCTCGTCCTATTCCTTCCTGCTCGCTACTGGCCGTCGTCTACGTCGCCGCGCCGGCGTCTTCTCCCTCGTCATCGTCGTCGTCTTCCTCTCGCGTTCTTCAGCATGTTTACTCCTGTACGCCTCAGGCCAGCTTCCTTTCTCCGTGGCTAGCTAGGGGGAAGACCGGCTGAGATCATCGAAGGGCGAAAACAGGATGCAAAAAGGGAGGGACCAAGGCAGAGAGCGAGCGAGGCGTGAGAGCATCGTACGGGAGGAGGACGGAGCTTGTGGTTTTCAAGGAGACGGCGACGTGAGCCTGCTCTTCTATCTGTTGCTGACTTTAACACGACAAGGCGCTTAGCCCTGTAGAATTTGAGCAACGACTCGCCAGCAGGTAGGATACTAGCGAGCTAGCTGACTCGCCGGCTAGCTAGGTTGGTAGGTACATTACATTTTTATCGCCCACATCGTCTTCTTCCCCTCTCACGTCCTGTTCTGGCGGCAAGGCTGCCTGCTTTCACCTCGCTAGGTCTTGGGGCTCCACCATCTCCTTGCATCTCCCATCTCTGTCCCTGCCTCTCGTTATCCTCCCCACACCTCTCCTACTCCTCGATTCGATGCTCTTCGGGAGTTCTGAGACCCTTGCGTGGCTGCTTGGACTCACCGCCTTATCATGCTCCTCGCCGTCCGTTTCGTATGCGTACGGACACTCATGGGTAGCGCCCGTCGGATGCGATTCCCGTGACCTTCACCTGGCGTGGGGAAGTCTCCGACGAAAATGAGCAACGGCATCCGTATCAGCGATTGTCCCGTCAAGATATTCCTCGGGCCCAGCACAGACATCATGCAGCGGCTCCCAGGTCGCTCCTCGCATCCGTCTCCATGTATTCATAATTCGATTGTTGGACGAATTGCCGGCTGGGGATGTTGGTATATGAGTGCTCTCGTGCGTGTGTTGGTGGGCAGAGTGAGCTTGAAGGTTACGATATCGCTGCCGCCGCCGCCTCCGTTCCTTCTTCCCTCACTTATTCCGTCGATATCGAGAATCGCGGACAAGCTCCTGGATAGCGAAGGACCTGCGGGGCGCGTAAGGATAAACAAGTCGCTTCTCTCTCGATGCAGAATCCAGTTCACCTTGATCCAGTTTACGCAGTCACCATCTTAGCACTACTCGGGAAAGCTATCTGCGACTGGAGTAAATTACTCCGGTAATGAGAGATTCCAGTCCCGAAATACTCGCGAGGCTGCAATCGCAGGCGGTGCAGTCTCCGATTCTCGCTGAACGCTCGTTTCGTCAACATAGTTTATGCGTGCGTCATCTCCCGAGAGATCGATCGGAAACGCTGACGGAAATGATGAATGATCATTTATGTCACAGTAAAAGCACTTTAGGGCTTGGGGCTATTTATTCGCGAGCGGAGCGAGTAGTTCGCGCACCGGATAATGCACCCATGGGCTCCGTCAGAGTTGGTACACAGCGATGAGCTTCTCGGATTGACTCCGGAAGCGAAAAAATCGTGAAGTTGTTGGCTAGGCGAGATAGTCAATAAGCGCGCTGGCTGTCGAAGTCGACTTCACCCGCTGGTCATGCCGTTCCGGCGAGGAGCCTAACGCCAGGAAACTTTCGGAGAACCTCGGAGCTCCTTTCGCCTCGCGGAACGCATGCCGTTTATCTCCCAGAGCGCAGTTTGCTCGAACCACCGTCCGCGCTCAGAAGTGTGGTCTGTTGTGGCAGCGTAGACGAACGAGGAGGCCAAGACAGCACCATGATCTACCACTCAAGCAGCCATTGAAGCATACGACCGGTACAGTCAAATGAGGGAGCGATATGAGAAATTGACATTCGTCACGACCGCATTACCAACTCCGCTCGCCCTTTCTCTCTCTCCTCCTCCCCCTCTCACTCTCTCTCCCTTTCTCTCTCTTTCGAGAAACTGCGACGCCCATCGCGAGAGTTGCGGGAGTCCGTGAAAATGCTCGAATTTTCAGATCGCACGAGATTTACCCCACGAAGCTCGTGTGATCGGTTACAAACCACGCGGTCGGTTCCATGAATACGTACGCACGTATGCAGGAAATTCTACTTCGCATTATTTTCGTGGGGGATTCTGGTGAGTCGTCTGCGGTTGTTTCCTCGGCACGGCCCCTGTCGTTAGTGCTGGTGAAGCTTCCGCCGCCGTCGCCGACGCTAACGCTATTCAGATAAGAGGCCGAAACGAGAGGAGTCGAGGCGGGAAGAAAAAGGATGGAAGAAGAGGGGAAACAACGGGACGCAGGCAAGGGGACAGGCAATGAGGGAGCGACGGAGAGATGTTCCTTTTTCCCATACAAAAACGGCGGCAAGAGGGACAGAGACCGCCAAGCAGCCGCTGTCGCCGGAGACGCCTGTATATGAGATATAAGGAGAACTGTGCGGGAGTACCCGATGCCTCGGAGGGGAAGAAGCTGCCTGCCGGAGCAACCGGCTGCGTTTTACAAGGAACGACGATGACGACCTTGCATCCTCCCAGCCAACATCCAGCCGAGCAGCCAATGAGCGCTCTCCCGCTGCCTGCAAGAATGAAATGACGGGGACACCGAGAAGAAAATGCCGGGCAAAATTTACATCGAGTTCTGCGTTGCGCGAAACGACCAATCAAATTGAGGAATGTGTCACTCTCCGTGCTCATCTGCTTTCGCCTTCGCTGTCGCGGCTGCCTCCGCCGCGCCGGGCCGTCGGCCCCCTTCCCTTCGTCCACGGGGCGTGTTTTCGACGTGGTCGTCGTCGTCGTCGTCGACCGGACCAACGGTCGATTCGATGAACGACATACGGAGGCGAGAAAAGATCGGATGCAGATGATGGCAAACGATGCTTCCGATGCGAAACGCGCAACAGGGAAGTCAAGGCTGTAAATGGCTTCCGTTCATCCAGAGCAGATGGAGCAGCAGCAAAGGGGTCGGAGGGCAGGAAAAAAAGCCGCAAACGAATCGAGGGAGAATCGCGCATGCAAGGGGGGGCGGGGAGCATTCGTTTTTCGAAATGATGGGAGTCACTGAATGGATTCGGCCAGAGCCTTAGACGGGGCCGCGGAGAGTGGAGAATCCCACGAGAGAAACGACCCGGTATGCTTAGAGCCCGCGGCTCATAATCGAAGCCAAAGGCGCGCTGTCGGCCATAAGCGCCGAAGCAGCATCGCTCTGGATTGCGAAGTTTTTCCCGATGGATACACCAGCTCCATGTCCGGGACCATGTCCGGCAGAAGCGACCGCGTTTTCAGTGGCTTCTATGAGATGCTTTCCGCCATCCGCTGAGCTCATCATGCTCGCCTTTCAAGGATACACTTCGCCGCTCGTCGTTAAGCGGGATGTTTCGGCTCTTTTGACGCAGCACCGTATGCTTGATGGTCAGCGTCGCGAATCATCGATCATCGCGACCTGAAGATGCAAGCGTCTCGCGTGTGGACTCGGACTTGGTATCAGACGATCCTTATTCTCCTATGCTCGAGGTCTGGTGAGTGAGTCGGACGCGCGCTCCGGACCGAGCTCAAGCCCGGGTCTCACTCTAAGCGGAAAGGGACATTACTATGTCATTCGAAAAATCTTCCGACGGAAAGATCGTCGGGAACGGCGCGGCTGGCGACAGCATTCGACACTGTCGGTCAAACGTCGATGGCACATCAGAGGCAATGAGGATTTCGGCGGAGGGCGCGTAATAATCCACCGGTTGGCCATCCTCCGGTCCGTTGACTCTTCCGTTTCTCTTTTTAGAATCGAACGAGCAGACGAGCGAGCGAGCGAGCTTGGGTTTGAGTCGTCCGCGTGTCCGTCCATGGTTCGTTCGTCTTTGTGTAAGTCTAAAACTGTCACGTTCCAAGCTTAATTAGAACCTTGCCAAGCAGTGGAACATTGGAGCGGAGGAAGAGTAACCATGGTCGCTCGTTCCGGCTAAAACTCTTCGGCAAGTGCGCGATCATTGAATCGGATCGAATCGAGGGGGGAGGGCTATCAGATTTGTCAACGATGAGCCATTCAGACCTTCGAAGGAAACACGACGGAAGAAGGGATCGGTGCACCAACAGAACAAGCGATAGGCTCCGAACGAGTCACGGTTCGGGTCCCCGGACAGTAGTGGGGCAGGTCGTGTGTCGCAGTTCGTGTGTCGAGATCAAAGACGAGCGAGTCAGACAGCAAGAACGTCGGGAAATCCCAATCAACGGCATCGGTAAGTTGGTGTCGATCCGTGTCGGAAACGAGCAAATTAGGCCAGGGTCCTGGAGAGGTCTGAAACGCGTTGCTTAAGAGCTTGGTACCCGATTACGGTAAAATCACATATTCATGTTGTCCGGTCATTAACTATAAGGCATGTTCCCGCATTCCGCAACCTCGAACCGTCAATCTCATATGCAGAGGCTCGAAAAAAAAACAAGGATCGGACGGGCCATAAAGAGAATTCCTAATAAATTCTAGCGTTCCGATCAGGGCGCGCATCCTAGAAGTGCCCATCGGGTTTTCCAGTAAAAACTGTGACGTTTTTGCCGGAACGCTGTTGAACGTCTCTTCATAGGGATCAATAAAAACGTATCACACCATCGTAGCCTGCATAATAGCGGATAACCTTCCCGAGAAGCGGGTTACAGGTTCTGCCTCGACCGACCGTCGAGCGAGCCGTCCGACCGAGCATCGTGCGGGAAAACGTACGAACCCGCCAACGATACTACAAGTACCTAGGGAGGGGGCATTAATGGTAGAATAAGCTGTTGCAGTTTTTTTCCTCGTTCAATCATTCGCAGCCGGTGGGGGCAGGGCGCACGGAACGCGGATGGCGAGGAACTGCGAGGGACTCTGCGGGTCTACTGCGAGTAGCGGCCCATTTCGCAGCTCACTCACCCATATGCTGGGTCACTCCTTGCGAACTCGCAAGCCGCGCTCCTGAGTGGAACATCATCAAACGTTCATTAGAGCCGACTCTTGATGCTCACAATCGCGCAACGCATTCTCATTGTTGCCTCACTCTCTCGTTTAGTCAGTCAGTCAGTCAGTCAGTCAGTCGGCGAGCCATCCATTCTCTTGGGCAGCGATCCTTTCGACTCCCGCTTCGAGACGTGCTCTGCGATCGGGGATGGGTGTCACTCCTCCTTATGGATGCCCACTGATTGTGGAAAACACTCGGATCCGGAAGCGCGAGCTTAAGCGTATCTTTCGCATGGGATCGCTCCTCGAATGCTGAGAACCTTCCATTCACGGTTCCTGGTCGAACCCACGGAGGGCATGGAGCCCAACATGCGGCGTATCGTTGGAGCAGAGCCTGGGCAAACGACGCGACGGCGGCGATGGCAGCGAAAACTTTCCTCGCAGTCGTTGCCGTCCAGCGGAGCATTTCCATAATTCCACAGCATACCCATATTCTTTTTGTTAGTCAAATCGGTTGCCAACGCGAAAGTACACAAGTCCAGCGCGGTATAGCTAAAGACGCTTGCTGAGAAGTAAATAGTGCGAGCTAGTCAGCGATGGCAATATTGCTCGTTTTCGCGAACGAGGAAAACAGACAAAGGACGATCGCATACCAGAGCTCTCTTTTTTCCCCTAAGCAGGTGGCCTGCTTTTGATTTTTACCTCCGTTATCAGCACGCAGCTCAGAATAGACCCGGAAGTGCACGGTGGAAAAGCAGTCCAAACCAGCCGAGCAGCTCATGGACGCTCCCAACGATGGAGCGATAATCGCAGCGAGCGAGACCCTGCTCGTTGCCCAGTTTCGGGATCCGTAGGGAGTGGAGGTCAACGACGGCGTTGTTATGACTAATCTCTGGCCACTTTTGTTGTTGATGCCGAGCTACGATTGGAGATTGATGTCGGTTGGGCGGCTACGAGCAAACGAACGGACGCAGGAACGAAGGCCAGCCGACGGGCGATCGACGGACAAATCAACGACCTTCTCGATCTATCGCCGGCATCCTTTTGTGTTCGGATCCCTTCTTTCTCCAGGTCCTTACTCTCGGTTCATCTGTCGGTCTGCTCGTCCGTACGCCCATCCGAGTGGTCATTGCCATGATCGTCAACGACCGAGAGGACAGCTAAGACGAAAAAGAAACGCTAACAATAGCGATCCGGATAGGGGAACGAGCCTACAGGAGCTATAGCCAACGGGGAGCAGGAAAAGCGGGGTGAATTGGATGCTCGTTTGAGATCCAGGAGGACTTACGCGACGACAGCGGCGGCGGCTGCTCGATGAAGAGAACGAAAACTCGGGTTCGACTGCTATCTCTGCTGTGCTCTAGTTTTGTCGACTTATTCTCCCCGTCTTGCCTTGCCACCTCAACTACACCCTTAGCGACGATCGACGCAATTAGCGTCTCGACCACGGGGCGTGCTCGAGTCACCGCCACGGTTGTTGCCGTCGTTTTCGGTCCGAGGGTCTCCTCGGTCCCTAATCCCCGCAGTTGCTGCTGCCGTTGGTGCATTTTGTCGTCGACGACGGCCTCGTGGACGCACGCAACAGCGGTAGCTAGGAGACCCAAATGATCCGAAATGCTAAGAGGGGGTCAAGACCCTTTTTCCCTTGTCCGTGGCCTACGACAGCAGTTGTTCACGCGAGCCTTGAACTCACAGCGAATGTTCTCTTACCCTTTGGTTGCCTGCCTGCCCGCTCGCTCGCGCGTGTTCGCGCGTAGCCCGAGACTTTTCCGAGCGGATGAGTCCTGAGGATGGAGAGGGCTCTAAGGACTCGTGATTACGAATCGTAATTTACGATTTAGGGTTTGCGTACAATTTTGTTACCGATCTTCATATCAGCGGGCCTCTCGTCCGTCCAAAGGCTCATCGTCGTTTCTAGTTCGAATTCGTTGAATCTGCCACGGGGAATGACTGCTCAAATGATGGATCCATCAGCGCCATTCGATCGCGCAGTCTTCATTCTCTCGCGCGTCTCACTTCTTCTTCCACGTCTCATTCTTCTTGTCCACGACGTCGAGTGAATGGGAGGGCTGCGGTGCGGCGTCATCGAAATCTCACATCCGAAGTGTCTTGCCGCGGGCTCAGTGTCGTCCAGCTCGTTAGAACGAGAAGCGACGTCAAGAGCTGGTTAGGTGAGAGGGTGTTCGTAGCGACGGTTCCAGGGTAGTCGGCTCTCGCTGGCTGTGCGGATGGGGAGTTCGGAATGAACGAATGAGAAGAAATGTTCGGGGACAGATACGTAGATGGATCGGAGGGAATGAAGCAGGAACGGAGGAACAAGATGGAGAGGGGGAGGAGAGAGGACACTGGGAACCCCGGGGGCAGAGCGGGGGCCGGCAGCAACGCCATGCAGTACGGGAGAGCCGAGAAGAACAATGAGGATATAACGAACGAATCGAGATGAGGGTCATGAGAAAGTTTAAAGTCGGAATCACGAACGCGGTGAAGGCCAGAGATGGGATTCGGGACGGTCGAGGAGAGATCGGGGATCATCGGATACGGGAAACTCGGGGCAGGGGGTATTGGGAGGACTTACCGGCAACCGGGCTGTCCAGCTATAAGCGGGAGCAGGATTTCTTGTCCTCTTTTTGTTCAGACAAATATCCTCCCGATACAGCATCGAAGCGACCCGAGTCCGCTGGGAGGCAAGCGAGTGACCATGATGACCCTTCATGACGTTCGAATCGTCGTCTGGCAGTCTATCGTCGTCGGTTTCGTCCAGACCTACGAGTCGACGTTCTCTTACTCTTGTTGGTTGTTACCGCGAGCTTGGTTCTACTGATTTTCTTCAAGGTCTCCATCCATTGCGACTTCCTCTTCCTCTCGGAGGACCCTCTCGTAGCGTCGATGGTGACGGTGGAGGTGGTCATCGCTGTCGTCGACGACGAGCTCCTCGTCATCGTTGTTGTTTTTGGTCGGTCGGCAAAAAGGATTCCACTTCTTCTTCATCGTCTCGTCCGTTTCCCCACTCATCCTGCTTTTTCTGATCATTGCCGCGGTGCCCCATCGGTGCTCCAGCAGCTGCGTTCTCCCTGGTGAAGGGCTCGCTTGCTGCAATTTGTCTATCTTACTATTTATCTCAGAGGAGTGGGTCGTTGTTTCGTTTTCTGCTTTGGTCATCCGTTGCCAATCTTGCCGCCGCCGGTGCGGCGGCCACTGCGATTGCTCCTTATACGGATTAAATGCTGCCGTGGCCGCTGATGATCCTGCTAGCGCTCCTCGCTCTGTCCCCCTCGTTTACTTTCGCTAGTTCCTCTCGTGTCCAGCCGACTAGCCCGACGGACGGACCAACGAGCGACCGAGCGACCGACCGACCGACCGACGGATAGATAGACGGACAGGCAGGCAGACAGGCGGACAGACCGACGAGCTGGACGGCTTCGGGTCGATCAGAGCGGACAAAATCCGCTGGTCCTCTTCCTCCGCTTGTTCCGTCTCGGAAGCTCTTTAAGCGTTTTTCTCCTCATTCGTCCGCCAATCGTTTGTCGGCTGGTTTGCTGCTTCCACGTAGGTCAGTCGTCCGTCCGCTCGGTCCGCGCGTCCGAACGACCGACTCGCGGACCGAGTGTTGTTCCCCACTGTAGGTCGACTGGATTTTCGGCTGACGTGCGCTGCGAGCGCTTCTATTTCTACTAATTTATTAGCTATTATCTCCGAAATTCATTAAGGAAGTTGTTGCGAACGCTCTCCCACATACATCTGCATGTCGACAGGCGAGCGCTCGGGCGGGAACGCAGACGGGTCGGCGGGTGCTTTAGCTCGAATTGTTGTAATTGGGCGGTGTCCTACTGACTAACTGACTCTCTGGCGGGCTGAATGCCGGCTGACGTCCCCATTTACCCGAGCTTTCACTCACTCATTAATTGAGCGTCGTCGATTCATTTACTTTGCTGGCCATCTCTGATGAGTTCCTTGATCAACAGTCCAAACGACATTTCAATCTTCTTAAGTAGAATTAGTAGGCACAGTCCCTCTCGAACTGCTGATTCTCACATATATTGTCTAAGCATGTACCCGCGACCAGCGACGCAACGTGGCGCTTTGTAGACCGTGCTGACCCTCGGTCCACGGTTTCTCTCCCGACACTTTCCTCGATGGGTCTCGCGATCTCTCGCGACGCGACCGGGGAGCGATCCGGTGCATATGTTCGGAGACCCACCTCGATGTCATGTGAGCCGAGCACATCTTCCTCATTTTGAGGACAGTATCTTAATTTTTTTTTCGCGAGTATCGTCTCATCTCGGGATCGAGAAATTAACTGGGTCAGCCCCCGATGGTAAAAGGGGGGACCAACGGGGAAGACGCCTCTCATGTCTCCCTTGGGTTGGGCATATCAGACTTCCTTGGGTGTTGAGGATGCCTTGATCACTCTTTCTGCTCGGAGCCGAGTTAGTTGGAGCAGCTCAACGATGAACGAGCCGGCGAGTTTCTAAATAAACCAGCGAAGCAGTAGCGAGCGAAGGGTCGAGGAGCAGAGTCCACAAAGACACAAAGAGTTCGCTCTACCCAGCTGGGTGTTATTCACAGTGAAGAATTCCGGAATCAACGGCTGTAGAGCTTCTTCTTGCGACAGTCACACACCGACTGGGGGGAAGCTTGGAGGGAGCGGCTGTACAGCAGTTGTTGTACCCATGCGTAGCAGCGGCAGAAACGCGGAAGGCTTTCGTTCAAATGCGTTAGTTTCTAGTGGAGCTGCAACGAGTTCCGTCCGTTGGCCCGAGTTCAGTTTGCTCACAAGCAAATCACAAAGGTAAACAGAGCTGTTGGGTGCCAGCCAAGCTCCGCACAGCGAGCCAGCTAGCCGGCCGGCAGGCGGGCGCACGGGCTGGTGGGCCTTCCCCCTTCCCCCCTCCCCCCATCCCCTTCCCTTCTGCGACCGGGCCACCACCGAGCCGGTTGCGAGGAGCGGCGGAAGCAGCAGGATTCGATGGAGAAACGTGCAGCCAGCATTCTCTTCCGTCACCTGCTTCTCTCCCTCCGGGAAGACGACGACTGAGGACAGAAGTTTGCTTTCCTCAGCTCGCTTCCCTCTCGGATATTTACTTCCATTTTTGAACAGCCACCCAGCCAACCTATTCTGAGGAATCCCTCAAAAGAAGAAGCGAGTAAGCTGAAAAGAACTGTATTCGGAAAATCAGAGGGAGGCACAGAGGAATAACGCTCTCGGCAGCGCCGACGAAGGACACAAATATCCCTAACTTTTCCCGACATGCTCTTGAATTCGAAGGAGAAAGCGCATCAATGACATTGCTTTTCCCTCAGCGGTGCCTGTCCCGCAATGCGTGTGGCAGCAGTGATCAATGCTTTGGAAACTCTTTTATCGCGTTCATCAAAAGATGAACATGTCCTGAGAACGGCATCCCGGCCTTCCAGCAAACGGGGAGCCGGCTTTTGCTGGCAGAGCTCCGGATGTGAGCGAAGCGAACGGAAACTTGCATGTCAGTAGACGAGTTTCCCGCGCATTTGTTCCTACATGGCTGCCATCGACGGTCCGGTGATCGATCGACGACGATAACGCAATTTCTGAGTCGCTAATTCGTTCGCTTGTTTCAGAAAATCTCGTTTCGGGATCCTCTCGCTTGATCGAAGCCTCGAATAAAACCAGGAGGGCGAGACGCAGGCAATGCACGACGCGATGTCGTGCGTCGAAACTGTGTCGACCTCGTCCAGAGATCCCCCGGAGGTCCCAATCGCGTCTTGTCCTGCGGGCTTCGCGAATTCATCGGCTGTTCACTACACGCCGATCGGTCTCTCGTCAAAGCAGGGCTCGTTCGGATATGGGTCATCCCATCGGATTCTAGCTCGCACGGCTTAGAGCTCGGGCTCCGACGAGGACGCACGCGAACGAAAGCTCTGAAGCTCGTGCTGCTGGATGGATCAGAGGGAAATAAAGTCCGATGACGCCGGCAAAAACGACCGTTGCCAACCGAATGATCAGCTGAGCAGCGAGCTACAAACAAGCGCGGCATCGAGGGAGTCAACAAGTCAGGTCTTGGCGGGAGGCATCAGTTGTGTGGTGGGCTCGAGAAGCTCGATAACGAGAGGCTTCTCAGTGGCGGTGCCGAGTCCGCGAGGAGGCAACGGGAGAATGACGGAAGAGGTACAACTCTCCTGCAGTGGCCTCGGGACGTCGAGCGAGTTCCTTTCTTTCTCTCTTCCGTTCGTTCGGCCTTCGGGATGCTTGCATGCCACACGGCAAAAGCATCATTATTGAATGTCTTCGCTCGGCGGCCTCAGCAGAAGGGTTCCGTCGCGAAGAAAAGGAAAAACGGCGCTACCGAAACGGGGGCGCTTCACTCTGCTCGCGAGCTTTTGAATCGTTCCACAGAGCTCGCACGGAGCGTACCCCTCCCCGCATCGCGATTTTTCCTCAAGAATGAGACTTGCATCGCTTTCGTTAGAAGAAAAATTCCTCATGGAATGGGTCCAGTCTCGTGCTCGGTGCTTCAGCGTAGCTCCGGAGCCCCGAGTCGAAATTCCGACCGATACTCACAGTTTTGCCTTGACCTATTCAAAGGAAGAACGGGGCAATTCACGAGTGCGCGAACCTACACGACCGATACAGAGCGATCGATCCGAGTCTGGAAGGAGAGGAGTATTAACCTTCATCGAGGATGTTCACTGCGAGGAACGGTGTGAAGAATGATGGATGGAGAGGATGGTGAAATATGTATCGGATTCGAGAAATGGATGTAGCTATAATCTTGAGCTCCTTTCGCAAGTGATCGGTATCGATGGAGCCTCGCTGATTAGTGAGAAGATCCCCTGCGTAAAGTATTATATCCGTTCGTGTTCTGTTGCGGAATCAGCTGGTATGTATGAGACTCCGTCGCTTCCTCCGACTCGGCTTCGAGAACATTGCATCGGGACGAAACGAGAGACGCCTCCGGGTAGCGATCATTGACGTTCCGTTGCGTGCCCACTCGCTCGCTTGTTCTTTGTTGGCACGAAATAGTCACAGCGTCAGCTGGCGACCGAGCGACAACTCGCTACTATATGAAACAAGCAATATGCTTCGTTCCGCCACCGGAAATGGAACCGCAAGCTCTGGCCTCCGACCGAAAAGGATCACAGTCGATCCATCTTTCCGCTCATCGCATTAGACCGCCGCCCCCCCCTCACCTCCAGGAAAGGAGAGCAGCTCGCAGGTAAAAGAGATCCTCGTGCCCCGGATATGTTATACGTAATTTCGCTCAACTGGGTCATTGGAGTTCCCGCGCGTGTTTACGATGAACAGTCGGACGGAGTGGTGACGGACACATTGAGAGGCGTTCCCCTGAGCGACGCGACCTCCGGAGTTTTCCACACCGAATTCGAAAGTCTCGCAGCAATGGTAGGAGCTCCGGTCGTGTCATTGAGCGTAGCGGTAGCCGATGGGAAACGCGCTCAAATGTGACAGCTGGGCACTTCAGTGGGAGATTCTTCTTCCTAGCGCAGCATGCGGTTGGGCAGATTTGAAATTCGTGAATTGAGAAAAGAGATTTCGAGGGCCGATTATTTTTATTAGTCTCGATCTGGCGACACAATTCAAAAGGAATGCACGAATTCAAGGCTGCAACGAGCAGACGTGCAATGCAATCAGACATGGACGGCACTCGATGCTTGTTCCCGTCTCGATTCCCCGCAATAGCTGAGAGCGAGTTTCTGACAGAATCCCTCGATGCGCGGCCCTTTTGATTTCGAAGACTCCTCAACGACAGATATTTGCCCGAATGGAGACACTGATCGATCTGACAGAGCTCTCTCCGCCGCTAGGTATCTCGCTTCAGCCTCCGAGTGACGGCCTTGCGCGTTGTATCGGTCTTCTCGAGTGCTCAATCAAAATGCTTTGCGGCCTGTTGCTCTCACGAAGATCGTAGCCACTGGTTTGAAAACGACCGATCCGCAATCCTTCAGATCCTCTGCTCGCTCCGAGCGGCATTCCCGACTTGTTTTCTCCCGAGACATCAAAAACGACGACCACGCGACGTTCGCGTCGACGACAACGGAGAGTAGGGATAGGCAGAGCGGGGGCAGGCAGAAGCGGAATCGAGGAGATCAAAGCAGAAACCTTCCGAAGACGGCCGCCAGTCGCTACAAATAGCTGTGAAAGGAATGGCGAAGGTTCAGACGAAGATGGGGACGAAGGGAACGAGTCCGGACTGTACGGCAGGGGATTCGAGAGCGGATGAGCTCCGTTGATGAAGGAGAGGGAATGAGCCAGGAATGACTGGATGAAAAGAAAAGAAGAAGCAGAAGCAGCTCGGCGGAGGAGACGGAAGGAGAAAAAGATCCGAGGCGCTAACATCTTTGCTCGCGAGATTCCTGGAGTGTATTAAGACGTTTACAAGATTTTGGTTAACGTGGTATCGTGTTTCTTGGAACCCGCGCTGAAACCCCCGCCCGTGTCCGCCTCTCACCCTCTTGGCCCTCGGTCCGTGCTCGGAGTACGTTGTCTCCATCCCCTTCCGCTGCACTCTTCAGCTGCACTCAAACGAAGCGGAATAATCGGGATGGAATTCGAGAGCAAGAGGGCGCGCAAGAAATCGCACTTAGTAGCGATGGGCAATATCATGTGGCGACAATATCCCAGAGCTCGTGGGGCACAAAGAGCAAAACAAATTAACGCCACCCGTGTGACCCTCGTCGGTCTCCTTGGCCGAGCGAGCGAGCAAGCAACCGACGGCCTCATGACAAAAAGCAAATACCCAAACATCAGAGACAGCGGACACCACTCGAGCCGCGAAACCCGAAAACAAAAGCTGCTCACAGAGCTGTGGGGATCCATTGGTTATTTGCGCGTAGGCGATCCACCGTATGAGGGAGATGAGATTATTTATAGCGAGGGATATTTTCAATAACATGGACTCTAGATCATTACGTTGCGTATCCCGGAGGACCGACTGTTCCACGTAACGCTGCCAGCCTCCTACGACCTGTTCGGAAACCGACGCATTCCGCCGCCCGAACGTTCGTCAAACGGCATCCAGAACAACGACCGCTGTTGAAGCCCACCTAGCCAGCGGCTACCGGGAGATCTCACTGGTAGGTAGCTTCGAGAGTGCCTACTACCTAGACGCCTCAGATTCCATTATAGCTCACTGGTGCGAGTGGAGGTGCTCGCAGTAAGCTGGTGATGCGGCCCATAATTGCAGCTTGCCTCTGGAGCAACGGTCGCGTCACTCGCGCAAACCCACAACCGCTCTCGCTGCGACTGCTCCGGCAAGGAGTGAGGCCCTTGTTAACCCGCCAGGTGGTTCCCACTTGCGTGGTCGCTGTCCCGCATTTCCTCCCGGTCGGATAGCTGTTGGTCGGGTCGCTAGTTCTGGAGGCCCTCCTCCCCAAAGCAAACTAAAGAGCCTCCAACGATTCGAGCCTCCGAGCAAAGAGCATTATTGTCTCGCAAAGTAATGCTACCGGCAAAACCTAGCGAGGCTTTCGTTCCTCTGTGGCCGCTATCCAGCTGTTTAGCTCCCATCACATCTGGCTCGAGCGGACGGTGAACGGGACGTGGCCTTGCTGTAACCTTGTTCGCGACCGAATTAGCAGAAAGGTCGGTCGGTCGGCCGTCCCCGTCGAACTCGGTCATGGTGTTGCCATGTAGCACTTTTCTCTGGAGCTGAAAGGCAGCTTGAGGGCGTATCCCCTCGTGACGTTTGCTCCGATCATCGTACATGGCATCTAGACATCGAAGAGCGACAAGTGTGCAATTCATACACACCTGCCAACATTTTCAGAGAGGCTGCGTGTTTACTTCCGCTCGATAGGGCTCCACTTATATGCTCCACTCGACCATGGTCCTCTAACATCGTAAGAAAAACACTGGCGGCAGAACATGCGTTAAATAAACGGTGATTCCAACACATCCCGTCAGTGATCGTCCTCTCGAATTTAGGGTTCCCTGCAACGAAGTCTGTCGCGATGATTATCCGATCATGTGGCCAAGGGCCCGGAACGAGCACTATGAGAGGTGGTAAGCGCCGGAAGGGCGAGCAGCTCTTTGGGGCTCCTCCTGGGTTTTCACATGGGTCTGTAAGTGTCTTAGCCCTCCTCGCTAGGAAGTGTCACGAAGCCTCTGAAAGATCGGTGAAAAAATCAAGGAGACCGAAGCCAAATCTTTGGTGTCGGTTCGAAATGATGACGGTGAAGTCTTCCTCTGGGGAGCCGAAGCGCCCAACGCTTCCGGAGCTCCGATCTCGTTTAATCGGCGGTCTTCGGGGGGAGCGATCGTCGTTCGGAGGACCAAAACAGCTGAGACGATTGCACCGAGTTTCCGAGGGGAAGCTGGAGGAAAAACACATTTTTCTCGAGTCAGAGTTGCTCCGCAGCCGTTTATTGTAAACAGTCGATGACAAGACGTCTTCTGCCCTTATCGCTCCACGCCTTACTCTCCTTCACATTTCTCGTCGTGCATTTGTTAATCCATTCTCTTTTGATTTAGGTAATTGAATAATTTATTACGCTGTCCACTTCGGATCGCCGTCGTCAGCGGCCACATTTCTCTCGTTCTCAGTCTCAAGCGGACTGTTCTCCCAGGTCAGACACACGCTATCTTTTAAGGACTTCGGATCTCTTTCCCTCCATCTCAAAATGGGTCTTCCCTTCCAATCTGCTTCAACCGTCCTAACGTAAGCTATATCATCATCCGGCGAGATCACCATCCTTCAACCCGTCTCTATCTTCCGTCGTCGAATCCTTCAGGTTTCAATATTCCATATCACTCAATTCTGCTTGGTAGATCTTGGAATGGCACCATTTCGATGCGGATGGCTCTGGCGACTTTTGTATTTCGTCGGCATTTCATAAAGGCATCTTTATACAACATCATCGTTAAGAATACTTTTTTCAACATCATTTCAGTTATCAATATCATTATTATTGTTATTATTGTTGTTGCTTTGTAGACAACGCCTAAGGTCTGGTATCCCTGTAGGTTCCTCTTCTCCTCGGGAGGAGAGGAGTTCTTTCCCTGATCGACCCTTCTTGCCGTCAATCTCAACACAGTGATCAATAATAATAGTCTTGGAGGCTATAATAATGAGTGATAATAGGAATCGCTGATGGTCGTAATACTTGATCATGATTCGTACGACGAGGAACTTTCCGCGACAAAACATTCGTTGATGGTAATCCTCGATGAGAATCTGTTATGGAACAGCAACACTTGAACGAGTTTATGATCCGTCTCTCGGGGTTGATTACCATCGGTAAAGAATAGATCGTTCATGAACAATATCTCGATGATAACACCCATCTGTATCCCATACACGATGTTTATCTGCTATAATCTACGTCGAATCGGAAATGTACCAAATTCAATTCATTCAGACCGACAAGAGAGGCCTGGGCCCTCTCGCACAAATCAACGGTGAACTATTTAATCTCAGACACGTAACCGATGATCCAACGTCAATCAGTAATAATGACAGGCCGGTTCCGGCAGCGTAAATCGACAGCCATGCGGTGCTTCGCCACCAGTTCTCATCAGTGTTATCGACATCATCATCAATCATGTACCAGGTAAGCTGCCTTTTCGATTTTACATTGTGTTGTGAATGAGTATTCCCGTAATTTCTATACCCAGTCTTCCCGAGTCCACGCCTCGTTCATCCTCGCATTTGCCCATTTATTCATCACTCCACACATTCTGACTTCCCGCTCTCTCATCCGTCCATCCCTCCAAATATCTACCCGTTGAATCACTCGGTGTCCAACCATTCGAGCTCCCGATGCTCCAAATGATGCAGGCACGCAAACGGTTTCGAATGAATTCAGAGCTATTACTGGTGTAGTAGGGCCGAGTCTTCAGAGCTATAACCCGAGTGTCCGAGTCCACGAAACTTATTTACAATGCAATGGGACGGTCGCCGGTAGCCGAGGGGGTTGGGATCACTTGGTTCCTCCGTTTGCTTGGGTCTTGATTCCCGTTTGTCACCGTCAGGTGGTCCTGGACCTTTCGGACCCCTCTGGATCATTATGGGAATCGGTGCTTCAGGCATCAATCAATCAATCAATCGACCTAGACGCTCCTTTGGCATAGATAGAAAGATAATGATAACTACAATGCGGACTCACAAATCGATCAAGTACTCATCGCTCTCGTCGAGTCGTAGTGCTTCTCAAGGGAGAGCGGATGCAGCGACAATCTAACAGAAAAGTGTCGAGCAAGCAATCTCAGAGTCTTTGAACGTCGGGGGAATCAGGCGAAGAATCCTGTCGGCACGGATCGGAGACTAGTCACTTAATCATCAGAGGCCGTATTGAAGTAGCGCAAACGCAAACTCGCTGTTCAAACTCGGCAAACAGCCACAAACTTCGCTACCGCGCCTGTCGTAGCGCGAAAATCGAGCGCGCCAACACTCGAAACTACTGCGGCGAAACCGATTCGTAGACCGGACGATTGGTTTCACATTTGGAGCGCTCGCATCGAACAAAGGCGGAATGTCTCTCGATATTTCCGAATGGAAATTTCACAGCGTTTCTCTCCGTCCCGGTCTGAGCCTCTGATCTTGGTCCGTCGTCGCTGAGCGAACCCGGACTCGATCTCGGCATTCTGGAGCGGAGCGGTTCGCGACGTCGCGGAATTACTTATCCGAATTGGCCGGAATTCCAAGAACAGCTACAAAAGTACTCAGTCAGTAATAATTGTTGGCCGGAGTGAGGATTCCATCGATGGTGCCGCTCGTGAGAGTGAATACCTACCTATGT
Organism: Galendromus occidentalis; assembly: GCF_000255335.2. Classification (NCBI taxonomy): domain Eukaryota; kingdom Metazoa; phylum Arthropoda; class Arachnida; order Mesostigmata; family Phytoseiidae; genus Galendromus; species Galendromus occidentalis. The sequence goes on from NW_003805500.1 coordinate 632,049, forward strand.
ATTCTCATTGTGACAATTACACAAGACGGCCACTCCCGTAATAGTAAGTATGACGGTGAAGATTGAGGTGCCCATCCAAATCATGATCGAAAATCGAGGAATGGAGCAATGTTCCACCATGTCACCGAGTATTAAAAAAAGCCGGACCTCAACCAGACGGGTTCAGAAGGCTGAGCCCCACACGATATCTTGCGAGGTATCAAGAACAATATTGCGAGCTTCTCCCGAGTATCGCTCTGATGAAGAGGTAAATAGAAGAAACATCCGCGGATCGGTGGGGAATCAGGCAACACCGTTGGTCAGATTCGCTTCGTGGAATGATTGTTGCCTGGTCAATGCATCGTAAAATTACACAGTGACACGTACGTAATAAGAACTAACATCAGTAGGTACATCATACCCAAATCTAACACAACGGGCAGCATGTCACATAATTATTCGTCTAATGAGAAAACACTTACATAGTTTTTTTCAGTGGTTCTGGTAAATAGCGCGCTTAGTGTGGTAACCTGAGTTTTAACTGTCGTATGTAGGACGAAGCACCAGCACCGTCTCACTGTACTGGTGCTTTCAATTAGGTATTCTAGTCAAACTAGACGTCGTCGTTGAAGTACACCAGCAGCGGTAGAAGAAGTCTGACTATTGTCGCTACCGATAGTTTCACGGTGACTGACTTTATATATCGAGTGCGGAAGGAGTTTCGCTCGGTGATTGAGGATCGGAGGAGCCCTCTACTGAAATATCCCAAGCCACGGTGCTCTGCTTGAAGGCGTCTCCGCGAAAAGAGTTGTCATCATCATCATTGTCAAGCTTGGAATCAAGCAGAGCTATACGGCGCCGACGGGAAGACAAGCGAGGTTCAAGTCGAAGGGAACAAGCGCTCCTGGACAGATGGACACTTTCTGATGGTCTGTATCAGGACGAAGTTGCAGATAGGTTGATTGATCGCGCACGAGGTCGAGCACTAGAAGTAGTTCGTTGATGAGGATTTTGCGCTCATATCGATTCCTTATTCTCTCGGATGGAATTTCAGACTCATCGTGGCAACTGGAGGGCTTTTGGTTCGTCGTTCGGAAGAATCCGTTCGGCTCGTGAGGAAGTTATCGAAGGATTTCCGAATATCCCTCCAGAACGTGGACGACCGTGAGGTTGCGGTTGAGGGGTCGATATCGTCGGAGCTGCTGTTGCTGTTTTTCTTTGTTAATTGTTGTTGTTGTTGTTTTTCTCTTGTTGTTGGGACGGCGGCGAAGGCAACGACGGCTGCTGCTGCTGCTTCTGCTTCTGTTTGTTGTAGGCATGTACCTGTTATGTACCGGAGCAGGTCCGTGAAGCGGTCATCACATGTACATATGAAGTAACGGAGACAGAACTATGAAGCCTACAACTGTGATAGCAATGAACAACATGACGAGAATCCGTAGTGAGTTAATAGGTCCCGACGTGAACCAGGCGAGAATGTCTACGAGCGAATCGGGCTCGTCGTCTTCGTCGTCCGCCTCGTCACCGATGTGGAGGTTCGTGATCGGCGACACACCGAGCTCCAAGCTATCGAGCTGACTCGCCAACTGTTGGTGCGATGAATGAGTCGAGTCGTGGTGGGGGCCCACGCCCACGTTTTCGATTTGCGCCTGCGACAAAAGATCCTCCAACCTCCAGTTGAGCTCATAGTACGGATCACCTCGGGGCACGGGACTAGCCGGCGAATTCTCACCGAGCGATAAGCATCGTACGATGCCCGGTGACGACTTTCGGGACGAAATAAAGTTCTCACTAACTGTCGAGCACGACGGCACCGAACGTGACAGTGAGTGAGATTTGGCGCTGCGTGTCCGCGGGAACACCGAGGCGGTGCGTCCCGCCGCCGTCTCGACGATAAACTCGGTGGTCGATGGAATTGTATGTGGAGCTTGATTAGAGGATGGCTCTGCATCCTCGTAACTTGATGAGCGGGCCCAATTGCTACGTGATATGGTGCTGACTGAGGCGGGCGAACGCCCACCGCACGCTTTCTTGTTGTGGCTACTTCGTCGATGATGGTGTTTCGTCGAGTGGCAAGGCACTGGAGGTGGAGTCGCATGGAACACCGTGGGCTGCTGCGGGCTGGACGCCGCTGAAGGTGCGCCTTGCTGCGTGTTTGGATCCTGGTAGATGGCCTCCAACTTTGAACGACGGCACGACGAGCCTTCTGAGATAATTGCTGAACACTGTGAACAGAACAGCAGCGTAGATACACCGAACGTCTACGGGCCGCCGGCTGGATCGGCGTCCGCGACTTCAGCACCGCTACCCTATGCCGTGGGCCGTAAACGCGACGACGGCGATAGCTGCTTCGGCTACTACTACTCGTCCGCCTCCCTCTGTTGCTTGTTGTATCAGCGATCCGGTCACCGCTCGGGGAGAAGCGAGGATCGCGGCTCGAACGATAGCTCGGACGAAATTTCGCGCTCATCTACCAATCAGCCAACAGGATCTGGCAATCTGCTGGATTGCGTGGATCGTCGATGTATCACGGATTCCTCAGTTCACGTCGTCCGTCTCGGACGGTGAGGGCGCACGCGGAGACCACTTGGTCGACTCGGATCTTTGCTTTCTGCTTTCTATCGTCGGTTCCCAACCTCTCGGGGTTCTGAAGGCGTTTTACAGCGTCGACGTTTCACTTGTGGGCTGAAGAAACGCGGAACGGCATCTGTTTCGATGAGCGAGTTTTGTACTAACGAGTAGTAGTAGTAGCAGCTGTGGTGAAGGCGTAGTGGGTAAATTTATGATCACGCTTCGTTAAGGCAGTGTTTGGTGCGTCCGGGGTTCAGACCTTCTGCGTTTCCGTGAGTGCCCTCGCTATGAATTCTCTCGCCGACCGCCGCAGTCGTCGACGAGTCTACAACCAACGACGCCACTTCGGCTTCCCCCGCGGCTCTTGTTGCCCTCGCCGATTCCGTGGATCGAGGAATATGACGATAATCCCTCTGTACTCCGGTCGAGGTACTATGAAGGGCTTAACGATATTCGAGCGTACGAACAGATGTTGTCCTCCACGATCCGAATATCGGCTCGTTCGTTCATAAACATAGAGCCTTGTGCTTGTATTCCAGAGAGGAGACAGAGAGCTCGATCCTATCCGAAGACGTCAATCCGAGGGATGACACTCTCACATTCACTGTGATTGACTCAACAAGCGAGCCGATCATTTAGGCGAAAGCTCGATACAAACAAATTACCGTCGATGGCGGGACGAGCTGCGAACAATTGAAAGCACCGGATATCCAAAGCTCAACTGTCCTCCGATCGATCTACGGCCGACGATATGTAGACGACACTGGGCAAGATACGCGCGTGAACGTCGAACGGAACTCGACTGGGGAGATGCAATTGGATTTCGCGTCGTTGCAGAGCTGCCGCCGGCCCTTGATGGGAGTCGTCCTGAATGCGTCCTCCGCTACCGAAGGCTCCCGAACACTGTTGGCTGGATTATTCCTCAGGGTTGGAGCTTTGACCCTCGATCCCTGTCCTCCCGGAACTTCTGAATGTGACAGGACGACCGATTCGGGTTGCCCGCTTCGATTTCAGAGAGAAACCCTAAACGATCGATAATAATCAGATGTTAAAACTGTAGTTTCTTGGAGAATGACAGTTCGGCCTCCAATAAACATCCAATGGGTGGTTCGTCGTTGTTGTTGTTGGTGCTGCTGTCATGGGCTGACAGCAGCTTGGCGAAGTTCGTCGACGACGTCGACCGTCCGATGGAGCAATTTCGCAGAAGTAGGCTCAGGTCGGCATGTCGATTTTTTCCGGAAATGCACCTCCCGCATCGCTCGGCACTTTGCACACACACACACACTTTTTTCCTCACTAATTCACCATTTCATCGTCGGATCCAAGTCGAGAAAATTCCATTCGTTCGCTCGACGAAGCCACTCGAACCGCATCCGAACGAAAGCATGCCGACTCGGCGGTGGCGTAGCGGCTCCCGCACGTTGTTGTCCGGAGCCTCGACACGCGTGGTGGTGTTTCAATGCTGCAGCTGGAGCGACGGCGACGTCACAAACAATCCTGTGCGATTATCGGAAAAACCCTGATCCAGTCAGCACTGCCACCTGCACGTTTTATTCCTTCGCTGTGAGGCTCGCGCCGAACTTAAGAAAAAACCTACACAGAAGCTCCGTCGTGACGCTTCTCGTTGTGATGTCATGTGGACATGTTAAGAAAGGGCTCATCTGATGGTTCTACCAGCTGCTGGCTCAACTCCGGGGCTGAGCGAGAGGCGAGAGCACTCCAGTCGGAGGGAAGGGCCCGGAGGGCCACCTCCGAAAGAGGCCATGAGCGTCTCTTTCCCGAGGATTCCCTTCTCCGTTGGATGCTTTCCCTTTGCCATCATCCGAGCCGCCAGCCTCATCCATCCGTCTGTCCGTCTGTTCGTCGTGCGCCCGTCCGAACGTCGTGCGCCTGTGCGTCCATTCATTCATGCGTTCCCCGTCCCTGAATCCATCTATCCGCTCAGTCTGCCTCACCATCCTTGTTCCTTGGCCTGGGCGCACAGCGAGCCAAGGAGCCGATTTTCCAGATTCTGTGGAATTCGACTCCGCTAGAGTAGAATCTGAAAGCGATGCTCCGGATATTCGGTCTCGCTTTCCTCCTGCCTCCCCTTGTGAAGCCGCCGATGGAACTCAGGAAAACTCGGTTGGGTCCTTACAGGACTGCACAAATTCCAAGCGATTCCTCTCGGAGAATTTCTGATGAGTAGTCCCGGGTCCAGGGCATCGATCCCTCCCGAAAATCATCTCTATTCGTTTCGAATATCATTTCGGCTGTCAATGGTCATTCGGGGGGAATTTTCGTTTGCGTGGAGTCGGTCCCTCGAACACTTCGCACTGTCGCCGCGGAATGGCGAGCCTCCGAAGCGTAAACTCCGAGATCCGTATTCTCATTCAGAACAAGAAACGTGGCTGTCAATACTTTTGATGAGCTCTGCCGAGAGGGAAAGGTTGCGTCGGCAAACACCTCTTCCGGTGATGGGAAGGAGTGGTAGGTAGCTTTGGGGGGATCTCGCGTTTGAGAAGTGCAAACTTTCGGAATTTGTTTTCCTCGCGAAGACCGTGGCGCCCTCACCGGCCTTCTCGGGAGGCTCGCTAAACTTCTGATTGTTTCCCGATAGCAATTCGATCCCGTTAGACTTAAATTCATCGGATTTGCATCGATGATACGCTCGCAGCCGGATTCGGGATCAACCGCTCGTCGATTGTCGCCGCTTCGCGACGCCGGCAGCGATTCCGTTCGGGAGGTCGAAGAGATCCTCCTGGAACGGAGGTCCGAAACTGAACGTCATAGAGCTTCTCCGACTTCGCTTTGCTGTAGATTGGCGCGCTCTCGGACTTCACTCGTTGAAAACCCTCGTCTGCAGGTCGGTACCGCTCCCGGCTTCTGACTCTGCCCTTCCGATTCGAGCATGGGGTTATAATCCCACTCTATCGGGGAGTCGGGTCGTACTCTACAGAAGACCCAGAGAACTAGCTTCGGAGGTCTTGCCACAAAATATCGAGAGAATTCTTTGCTCCTGCGTCGGAGCGTCCAGGAGCCCTGACAGCTTTGACGCTTCAATCCGTGCGAAAGGTATTTTCAGCGAGGAGCCCGCGAGCGACCGGAGCAGCGACTCACAACTTTGCCTCAAACACCGTTGGAGCTTGTTCCCCTATTATAGGGCAAGTAATGAGCGGGAAGACGTGAAGGAGAGCTGAGAACTAGGCGCACGCAACCCCCTCATCAACGTGACTCGACACTCTCTTTCTTTTCCCCGCCAGCTCGCCGGAGTCCTCGTACTCTCTAATTAAACCTCAACAAGTTGGACCTACCTGCCCCGAAGGCTGAAGGGCAGACGTCGATAGACGAGGAAGAGAAAATCTGCGTCTTATCAAAATCTATCCTGACTCGTCAGTGAAAGTTTCTCTCGCAACTCAGGACATCGCCGTCGTGTGATAGATACCCCTGGCCAACATGACTCGGAACTTTCTGTCCGATACGACCTAGATATGAATGACGAGAAGAAGAGGCGGGAAGGACGGTGAGGAACACGCTCGACGGATGAAATCGACTGAAAATCGGGATGGAGGGAGAATCCGCTGTCGGGCTCGGCACTTCCCGATGATATTCCACGAGCGTGATTCAAGTCTCCAGACGAACATGGCGGCGCATCCTCACCCTAATTCGCGCAGGTACCAGATCTTGTCCACCTGGGATCCCTCTCCCTCCCGCTCGTCTGGGACTTAATTAGTCAAATGTGATGCTTTCTTGACAAGAATATTCCGACCTTTCCGTTGTGACGTCACAGCATTAGGCAAACGTCACTTCGTTACAACGGGAGACTTCCAGACAACGTTTGTTTGGCTCTACATACACGTCTGTACAGACCGTTGCCAAGGTTGCTCCTAGAACTATCCGACGACCTCCATTTGTATTGGACTTCCATTACGCATGAGGAGGTTTCCTCTCATACGCCGCTGAACATACCTAGTCGATTTGACAGTTGAGCGGGAAGGTAACCTTAGCTGCGTTCTCAGTAGGCCTTCCAGCGGATCGGATCCGCGGATCCGGATCCGCAAGATCCGCATGATTTTCGCGGATCTGGATCCGCAAGATCTGCAGGATTTTTACGAATCCGGATCCGCAGGATCCGCACGAGTTTGTTCCACAAATTCCACGAATGTAGGGAAAAACCATCGTACATACATAGTAGTCGGGAGGAAAACGACCATTAATCGCGTTCCTCCGATGGAGGAAGCAGGTAACGCGAGTCATGAATTTCCCATTTCGGTTCGGAGCCTCTCGTCTCAAAACTGAGGGCTTGTTCCCTCACTCATTCCCCGCCGACATGACGGCTCTGCACGTCGGACTTCGCTCCGACTTATGACCGGGATCCGGTCGATAGCAGCTGAGAGACAACTGTTCATACCTCATGCGCAAGCGTTGTCATCCCGCAGTTCGTGATCTGGACTGCTCCCCGCGTACAAGTTTGTAGAGCCTAAAATTATCGAGAATAAACTGCAGCCCTCGTGCCGGGACGAGCCCGTTCATCCATTTTTGTTGTTCTTCTTGTATTTAGATGGAGCGTTCCTCGTCATGGAGGACTACAAGGTAGCGACGGATCAGAAGAGCTGGGTTTGGAAACATTTATTGAAGAGTTCCAAAAGCGGAAAATGCATGAAATGCTTCAGGGTAGGCTCCGCATGAATATAATGAACATAGGGAGATCAGCAGCGAATCCGCATAGAACTGTACACAAGTTGTACACATGTATACGTATTTTTTTTTGGATCCGGTTTGGTGCGGATCTTATCCGCGGATCCGAGCCCAACGGATCTGCGGATCCCAAATTTCACGGGTCTTTGGAAGGCCTAGTTCTTAGCGCTCTGGTCGAGAGCAGTTTCGTATCGGCGGGACTCCGTTTACCAAAGCACAATTATTGGATAAACAGTCTGATGTGCCTGGATGATGAGCGTATTCGACGAGAAGAGCAGTATCAATGCCGCCGGGCAGACTCCGCTCGAGAGATCGGGAGCCAGTTATATCCGCGACTCGCTCGGAGACGCCGTCATCGACGTGCGTCGCGGCAGGCCAATGATCGAGGGAAGAGAGGATTTTCGACCGTCCTATCGTGTGCGTAGTGCACAGCCTGCTCGGGGAAGTCGGACTGTGTGCATACGCGCAGTTTCGTAACCTCGTTTTGTTGTGTGGGACTGATTTCCCTCACCGTTCTGTTCTGGAGCGGAGGCAAGTAAATAACTATCCGGTTTTCAATGCTTCATTGCTCAACACTTGTCATCGTAAATAGCCGCAGCAGACTAGGGACTGCTTCTCGGGAAGAAAACCCCAACTCGGGGTAAGGACCATCAGCGAATTACCGCTATGCATGTGCCTCTGTAGTAGATTCTAGGGATGTTTTTCTGGATCACCGATGTCTAAGTTTAAGAATAGGAAACCTCCGTCTGTCGCGATGGATGGGTTGAACACAACTGATATATTATTAGGAACATGCACATCGCTTTGAGAAGGGAAGAGCTGCATGCGGCATCTTCGAATCGCTTATATCCTCCCAATTTTACACGGACTAGATCGTCAGATCTTGGCTAATTGACAGCCTCGATTACCTCGCGACTGACGGCGAAAATTTTTCCGACGTTTGTAATGACAGTTATCACACATCGGGAGCGGCCGTTCTCGCCTAGCGGGAGGTGGAGAATCGCCGGAGGCTGTGAAGTGAAAAGATCCGAACATAATAATGCACAACAATCCGTAAGGAGGGGGCGGGGTCGGATTTTCGTGCTGCAAGAGGACCACGTCGCTAGGTCCACGTCGTGAACTCCCTGCATTAACCCGGCCAGGCGGTGTCTATCCTGGAAACAGCAAACCCATGGAGCTCGACGAGCTTCCTCGACTTGGATCTTGTCCTAGATCTGGTAAACATTGCGTTCGCGGCCGTGATTCATTTACGAGCTCAGCAGGGGATCGAAGGCGGGTCCCGGGCCGTCGCAGCGGAGAGGGATGTCAGGAAGAACTTGCGAGAAGACTGAGAAGATCATTACCGACGGCGACACGCTTTTTTAGCGACCTGTCTGTTTGGGGAAGATTCCCGTAACACTTGCTGCTGAATATATATTCAAGTTTCACGTATCTTCTGACATGTACTCGTCGCGGAAGACAGCGACGTTATTTTGAGAACGGCCAAACGGTGGAGACGGAATATCGGAGGGACAGAAAAAAGTGACCTGGAAGCGTGACATCGAGCCTGAGGGGATTTCTCTCCGGTTCATCAGAACCTGAGGAATCGTTCGGGACCCTCCGTGGTCGACGGTACAAAGGAATCGTATCCTCGGGCAGAATCGACCGCTGATACCATGGCGGTTGCGTCAATGCCGGCACCAAATATTCAATTCAGTGGGAATTCCTGTCAGCGAGATGATACCTTTAGTCTGGTGCGCAGAGCATCACGGGCGGGACTTGGTCGATCGGGGCGCTTTGATCTTTTTTTCAGTAACCCATCTTTTCGTCTGAGGGCATGAGGTCGTTCCAATAATTTTACCGAGTCGGTGTCGACGCTCCTCTACGTTCATCGAATCATTCGCGCCCCTCCCGAGCGAAAATCGATCGCTCCGAGTGTATTCTCATCGATTAGCGACTACCGTCGCTCTCTGCTCCTTTTGAGTGCATATGTCCCAATGAGCGCGGTCGCTCGGAGTCGTCGGAACCAGAGTCATCTAGCAATCTGAAACTCCAGACACATAGCGCGTGAACGTTCAGCAGAATTTTCAAAGTCGCCGAACGAGTTTCTGCTTGTCCATTGGCAGGATTTCACCGTTTACATCGGCAGAATGTTTTCAGCGCTTCACTTATTCACCGACAGTACAGGAAGTCACGGGGGGGAGGGGGTGGGATTATTGGCGCCATGTTTTCTTGCGCACACCGAAACGTGTCCTCGCGACATGAACTGTCGCGCTTTATATAATTAGCTTTTTGGTGAGCCATGACGAATCACGCAGATGTAAGCGAATAACTGCCGAAAGTACGAAAATTAGGGCCATCCATATCGGGCTTTGGGCGTGGAAACGAACGGCTGCCGAATCGGTCACTTCAGAGGGCGTAGCCGGAACGCGAACTATGATCAGAAAACTGCAAAATGTCGAAATGTCGTGACTCTCTGTTACAGCGGAGAGTGTCGCAAACTCCTCACCGTGCCGCTGGCGTGACATTGATTTCGGATGTTCACGAATCCCGATGAGAGCTCGGACCGAAGGGCACACTACCGGGATTGATGGCTTCGTGCCTGTCCACATCGAGGACCGCTTAGTCTAATGGAATCTCACCCGTGGGATTTGCATGACGCGTAGCCTACCTTGAGTATGCGGCTATCGAGAGTCGAGATCCTGTGAGGTGAGACACCTCAGAATAATTCTCGAAAGCAATATCTGGCCCTAGTCCATAGCCAGGTCATTTCTCTCAAACTCGAATCCTAGTTTCGAATTTGAGCCTGAAACGCTCCCGAAATGTCTCGACACTGCCTGCATCTTCTTCCGGAAAATCAAGGAGTTCTCCCGGCTGCTTCAAGGGGGAAACACTTTCATCCCATGATTCTGGGTCCCGGGAGTCTCTTGGGTCTTCAGGAATCGTCTCCCTCGGAATATTTGACGGTGATGATCACTCTAACGTTGGCATAAAAACCTTTTCCCTAAAAATCGAAACGGTGGCGCGATGAGTCTCGGATGTCTTCACATGAGTTCCGAATGTCTTCGAATCGCTGATGAATACGGATTCGAGCTGAGAAATTCGCTCCGCGAGCGTTTTTGTCGTCTAGACGTGTGTGAAGCTCTTCACGTGCAGAAGCTGACACTTCCACTGGCACCACGAGATCAGTGTAATGCTCATTGTTATTGTACCAGCCGTGCTCGCACGCCGAGTGCGATTCTTCCGAAGCTGTAGCTGCTGAAGCAGAAGCGGAAGCCTGATGGCGACACTCAGTAACGCTGGATGGGAGGAAAATCGAGAGTAGTTCTGTGTATAATCTTCCATATTTCGATTTGAGCTACGTCACACGCTGCAAATGTGATCCTGAGTCGTTCGCCGAGTGGCGCTTCTCAAAGAACGGGGTCCCGTCATGAATGAATGGAAAATGATAGAAGACGACGAATAAGAGCAGACCGCAACACGAGAACAGCGAATGCGCAGAAGACACCGCTCTGTGACGGATCAATCGCTGGAGCCCACTGATAATTTCGGAAGAGAACCGTTCCCGCTCGGTCGAGTCTGAGAAGATGATCAGAATCGTTCCCGCTTTGTGTCCTCTAGACAGATGATTCGCGATCAGGTGTCGCGCGGAGTCACCTCTAGAAAAACGAATCTGCGCAGAGGACGCCGAAACGACAAATGCAGAGATGACTCTACGAAGACGACGTATGCAGGGAAAGCCTTAAATGTCTTGGAATGCACGAACACACGGAAAACAGGAAAAAAACAACGAATGCACAGGGAGCACCACGATACAACGACAGTTCACAGACGAACGGGCCTTTGGATCGAAATTCGTTAGTGGAACTAAAATGCTCGATAGCGCTAAGGGGTATCAGTGCTTCCAAATATTTTAATCAACGCTCAAAGTGTAGTATCGAGTTTGAACCATGAGGCTCCGGAAAGGTGAATTGTGAGGCTCTGAAAATTCATCATGATTGGATCTCAGCTTTCGGCTAGCGTCCCGGAAGACGAAAAATTGATGCGAGTATCGGAATAGTCTAGGAAAACGTCTGAAATCAAGAATGGAGGCCCGCAGCCATACGAAGAGCTCGATCTCAATCGATGGCGATTTCGAATTCGCGTCAAGTGCAGCGCTACTCCACCATCTAAGATCTGCGATGACGTCATATTAACGCATTCTGGGAAATACTCGGAGTTTCCCGCGTTTTTCTGAGGATTGGCCCGCGGAAGAGCTGGAAAATTTACATAGGCAAGGGACGAGGGAGTGCCGATCGATTGCACGTATAATCAGAATGGAATCCTGGGCGAAGCACTGGATAAGGTGCGAACTGACAGAGAGTTAGCTTTTATTATAGAGGGGGGGGGGGTATGGTACAAAACCGTCCTAGTCCACGTTCTATGGATTTCCGAGTTGAATGGAAGTTGAAATGTAATGATTCCCGAGTCATTGAGTTGCGAATGGTGCATTCCCAGAGATATGAATATCAGTGCGACACCACATCGGTGCATATCCGCCGGAGCGGAAGCTTACGGTTTCCGCGTAGAGCGAGAACTAGGCTCTGGAGAATCCTCCACAGAACATAGCTGGCCAGTTTTCGCTTCGAGTGGAGCTTGCCAGCTGGAATCTTGTGGGGATTCTTTTCGATGAAATGAAGCTCCGGAACCTCCTCAAACCTTCGCGATCGATAGATAACTCTCGGTCCATACTAGAGAGATCCGCACGAGAGTAGCCGTGTATGATGTGCTCCAACTGGCCCTCTCTGGAGCCACGACGCTCAATCGAATGCTCTTGTCTCTGAAAGTTTTTGTCCTCTCAACGTCGAATCAGATTGGCAGAGGAGCTGCCAGAAGTGGACGACTCATTCTCGCCGTCTTTGTCGACTTGATAGGCATCAACAATGCCTCCAGGGCTCTGACCCCCGATCTGCTCAGTCTGTCCCTTTTGAATACACTTCCAAGGTGTCGTGGGATGGGAAGAGAGAAAAACGATACAGCTCGACCTTCAAGAGTTTTTATTGGAAAACTCAGCTCGCAGCGCGTGCTGAATCGAGATAAATGGCTCGTCCTGGAACTGCGAGAAAGAGCCATGCATAGTCAAAGAGAATTCGAAACGAAGCCCCGTGAATATTTGGGTTTATTACTCCGGACAGAGAACTATGAACCAGGGCTCCTGAACTCCTGAAATACAGCCTTGGTCACTTTGCGAGAAAAAACTTGGACATCGAGGAATTTTCGTCAATTTTCAGAGTCCGTCTTGATTCCCTTCTCTTAGTAGGTCAAGCTCGCAGGGTGCTCGTCAAGTGTATTCCATCTTTGCGTCAAGCTCCCGACAAACTTTGTTTGAAATCCAAAGCGTGGACTGCTCGAATTCGGTCGATGACTATTGACACCATTGTGAGCTCCCGGAGAATCATTGGGGAGAGCTATCACCGATCGGGAGATGCTCCTGTCGGATAGAATTTCGGAATAGAATTGCGGAATAGAATTGTCTGCGCTCGAACGAAGGGAAACTGCGCATAAATCTCAGCATCGAACGAGCTCGGAGCCGCGTGACTGTCGGGCTCCGTCTCCGTGGAACCATTGTCTTCATGCCCGCAACACCTACACTGTTCTCAGAGAAATTACTGCGATCTCCATCTCCGCAGCGGAGATTACCACCGGCCGTCAATCCGCCCATATAGAAGAAATAGCATTGACGGTGGAGCGAGGAAAGGCTGCGAGTGCTCCCTTCACCGAGGTGGTGAGGAACAGGTTTCGCGGATGACAAACCAGAGGCACGCAAAGCGAGCATCGGCCTTGGAAGTTCAAGCATCCATGCCGCTTGGAAGTTCTTCGAATGGCCGGCAGGCCCTCGGCAGCTCTTCATAATCTGGGGCGTCTCCCAAAAGAAATCCTTGTTGGGCAGGTACCCGCGCTTGGGTGCACCATCCATTTGTACATCCCTAGCAGACAACAATAAACCCACTTGCAAGCGTGACCCCAGACCGGCAAGTTCATATTCAAGTCACTCCATCACTTTCCCGCTTCCGAGGCAGATGCAGGCCAATCCCATGAATCGCAAGCAGCGATGGGAGGAATTCAAGGATTACGCGCTGTGCACCGAGGTATACTCTCAGCCCGCGGCCGTACAGATAGCGCATTTCCGAACGACTATGGGACCAGTATGGAGAACACGCATCGCTCATTGTCAGCTCTCACCATCGGTGGTAGCGCCTGCCACGCCGGGCCAGGCCGACGAATCGAGACATGTCATGCATTGAAAACCCTGATCAAGGAACTGGACAAAGAGTTCAACAGCCATCAGAACATTTTGGGACTCCGAGAGTACTTTCACACATGCCATCTAGAGAATCGCGACATCGAGGAATTCATCACGGAAGTGCAGAAACGAAGGAGCGCTTGCGCGTTCCCGGATGGTCTTAGAGACGAACTGGTGAGAGACCGTCTCGCCCTGGGAGTGAGAAGCCAGATTCTGAAAGATCGAATCACAGCGAGTGAGAAAACTGATCTACAGTCCTTTCTCGGAATGCTGCGGAGATCTGGAAATTCGAAGAACCGCGCCAATGGCAGCGGCGCCGGCGGAGCCCCTCTGGCGGGAAGACAGAGGAAAACACAGAAGAAGATGTTCGGTTCGTTCGATCGAAACTGAAATACATCGGCGTTGGGAAGTTTGCGAGGAACAAGTGCAAATGCGGATTCGAACATGAGAATGATCGGAAGGAATGCCCTGCGAGCGGGAAATCATGTGCTAACGCGGTAAAGTGGGCCATGTTGCTCGAATGTGCGTAGTAAAACAGAAGCAAACTCATCAGGTCACCGTAGCCCCCGACGCCGAAGAAATGGAGTATGATCGGCACACCACGGAAGAAAGCTTCGCGGTCAGAGTGCATTCGGTGGGAGACCCGAAAAAGGTGCGTCTGATGATAAATCTCTAACTTTGTATGTACAAGAGGCTAGCTTCGAGAGGTATGGTTGGGAGTTTGTCGCAGACCAATGAGATATTGAAAATGTACAAACGGAGATCTGAGCAGATCGCTCGGCAGATGCTCAATCCGATGCGCGAACGAATCGATCGAGCATTACGTAAGATTCGAGGTCGCGGACGTAGCCGAGAGCCCTCTGCTGTCCGCCAACTGATCACTGAAACTCGATAGCATTCGCTTAGGATCGAACACGGAAAAACTTCACGGAGTCGATCGAGCGGATGCGTCGACGGAGTGTGATCTTTCGGCTCTACTGCGGAAGCACGAATCTGTTTTCGAGGGATCGGGGGAGCTCCCCGGGGAAGTGAAGATCCACCTGCGTTCAGATGCGGTGCCAGTCCAGTGTCCACCGCGCAAGATACCTGCTGCCATCAGGGAGCAGGTCATTGACCAAATCAGGGAGCTCAAGACTCTTACTACCGAAGGAGTAGAAAACCCGACGCCGTGGATAAGCCCAATTCTCGTGTTCCTACGCGGAGGGAAGAAACCAAGGATCACCCTCGATCCATACCATCTTAATCAAGCGACTAAACGTTCCCGCTTCAGACTGATGAAATCATCGTCTGCTACGGCGTTCGAATTGGACGCACTGGCGACGAGCGCGAGAAAAATCGCAAGTTCTCGTGTTTTTCGTGTCCAAAGTACGTGTCAACTCCCAAGAAGAGGATAAAACAACGGTGGACATCTATCGTAAGTATCGAGTGTGGCAATCCCCGCCTGAAATACCTTGATTCGCGGAATGAGTCTCAAGGTCTGCAGCAATTGTCTCACCGAGGCGAAAAGAATACTCGCCTCCACTACAAAATGCTGCGTTTTCGGTGAATTGAAATCTAGAGCGGAACAACTGCTCAAATCTAAAATCGTCGCCGACGAAAATGCGATGGGCCACTCGATGGAGGCAGAAAGAATGAGGTGAGAGCTCATCGCCGCTAAAACTCAAATAGGAGAGTTGAATACACAACTCGATGAGTTAAAATAAAAAAATAAAGAGATATCTCTTAAATTAGAGGAAACATACAAAACTCTCGAACAACAGAAGTTGGAGATCGGCGCCGTGGAAACCGCACAAGCCATAAGAGGGATGAATATCGGTGCGGCTCACCTGGCAGACGCTACTCGGAATCCGTGTATAATACTCTACTCGGACAAGGGTCTGCGGAGGCTTCGTAGAGGAAAGCCCGATATCGACCTCTACACCAACTTCGCTGGTCAAGTGACTTTCGGAAAATCGGTCTGCCAAAAAGAGCTAACGACATTTGCAGGTATCAGCGATAACCTCGACCAGCATCCAGAGATGAAGGCACACATCATTTGTCGTCTGGGAAGAGCGGAGGTGGCCGCGGCTGTTCAGAGCGAAACGCCTCTGACGGTCGAGGGCATCGCCAAGCAGATCATTAAACCCTCAGCGGGCCTCAAAATGAAGCGCGGGGTTCTACCAATAACGTGGTGTACGATGATGGAACCAAAACAAGTTCCGAACACCGCGGCTGTCAACAAAGCGATCATGGAGTCGCCAAAGGTCAGAGAAGCCCAAATCGGGGTTTTCGATCTACGAATCCTTTCGGGGGATGATCGGAACCTGACAAACACCGACCAAGACCTCATTGAGGTACAATATGCGGAGCCAGTACGAAAAACACTGTACAAATGGTTCGAAAGCCATATTATCTCGATGCCGGAACTCACAGCCGCCGACAGGGAAGAAATCTCCAAAAAAAGGAGGCTTCCACAGCGATCTTGGCTGAGCGTGAGCAGAAGCGAGGAGAGGTCCAAGAGCTTATCGACACGAAAAGAGAGGTCCTGAAAAATACAATGTCGGAACTCGACAAACCAACGTAAGGCCTTGCCCGAAATGCCCATGCGGTAGAGCTGCCAACGACCACGAACAACCTGGGGCTGCAAAGCAGAGCCCAACGATCGGAAACGGCCGGTCCAAAAGATCTCCATAACCCAAAACGGGGGAGGCAATTCTCGTGCTCGCGCGAAACAAACCGCGCTAGAGCCGATGGCCACTCCCAAGGGAAACCCCGAGGGGGTGGGCATAGCCAGAGCCGGGAACCGAAACGCGATCGACGGGACAAACCGTCTACGAGCGGCGTCAAATTCGAGAAACACACTTCGAAATGACGAGTCGCGGGACGTCCGGAAAGGTGGAGACGAGGAGGCCAGAAAAGCAAAACCACTAGAAGAGCCTTGAATAAACTCAATTTTGGTATACTCAATGTGAATGGTACTAAATCTAACGCCTACAAATGGGCCACCTTAGAACGAGACGTCCTGATTAATTTGGATGTTAGCGCAATGCTCTTATCAGGAACCAGATTGAAGAACGGAGAGCGTTCCCTTCCAATACAAAGGTACACGTTCCACGGCAGACACCGGAAGGTAGCAGCAGCAAGAGATCCAAGGGGGGCGTCGGAATCCTCACCAGATCAGAACTCGAAATTATTTTGACTGAGAAAGGAAGGCACAGTTCCCCAGCAATTTCTGCTCCGACCATGCCTGTGGGGGGAGGGGGGGAGGCGCGATTCCGACGAATTAAGGATTCGCCATTTCTTCTTAGAAGTTTTTCGGCGACGAAATAAATCGAGGCGCATTCCGATCAAGCGACTTCATGGCAGAAGCGGCTGATTCTGATCCGTATGAGGGAACCCCGTAGAATCGTCTTCGAGGCTGAAGAGCGAGAGACGAACCTTGATGGGTTATCCCCGTTGTGTAGCGAGAGTTTTCTCCCATTCGAGAGCCTCACGAAAGCTCCTCCACGGACATGAGACCCTTGACGAGAGACGCTTCCAAGCTGGTGTGACACAATTTTCTCCCGCTCCAACGCAGCGCTTGGGAGATCCCCGGGTAAGCGTCAGAGTCCTGAATTTCTAATCCTCCCACACGCACGCCTGTCTGAATATCTGACAAACATTATGCGGTACGAATCTCGGGGATGAATCCAAGTCAGAATAACGGTGGTGCGATCCCGTTCGTAACATTCGCCGGAATATTCCGTCCATCGGGGCTTCCGAGATTGAGGCGACGGGAAAACTTCTCAGGAAATCCAGGAATCGATCCCGAATGCTCTCTCCACTGAAACAGCTCCGCTTCGAGACGGTTTCGTGGAGTGGAGGATTCGACGCCCGAATTCGAGAGCTCTCGACATCGACTGGTGCTCGAATGTGTCTATCGGGCCCCGATTCGGCATGCTTCGAGAATTTCGTCTCATGGAAAAATCCGCCACCGTGAGTTCACAGCAGGATCTCTCAGGTGGTGCCGTCTTTGGCTAATATCGAGTGAACCAAATTCGGCCATCCCGAGCTCGGACTAGAATAAAGGCCGCTAGTCCACAACACGTGACGCTAGGATCGCCACTCCTCAATTTATATTGTCGATATAAATTTCCTGCTCCGATATTGAGGCTTATTACAGTTGTAAACATCGTGGCCTAGCCGGAATGCAACATTGACTGACGGTGAGTTCACTCTTGATTCAGCCGCATTCGGCGGCGATGTCGCAAAACTCGGCCCGAAAACCCGCTAAGAGCGAATGCAGAATTCTCTATTGTCAAGTCATTATTACGTCTCCCGCCGTAGTATTTATCGTAGGCTAACGTCGAGGCAGCTCTCCAAGTCGTCAACGCTGACGCGGCGCTTTGGCACCACCGACGCTGCAACCACAATCGCCACTGGGACTGCGACCGGCAACGGCAGAAACCACAACAACGGGAATACAGACGGACTGACAAGCACGGAGAAGGCAGCGGACAAACGAACAGACTGTAACTAACTGGCAGCCAGGAACGACTCTCATCCCCTTGGAAGCGCCCTCTGTTGGTCTCCTTCAGAGTTCCGCCATAGAGTGCTAGAGAGGCGAACGAGAGACAGTTGGCTCAAGGATTACGAGACAGCATGCGGGAGATTGTTCACGTTCAAGCCGGCCAGTGTGGCAACCAGATCGGAGCGAAGGCAAGTCATGAATCTCTCGAGCTTCTCCCCTGACCGATGTTCCCTCAGGGAGCATCCATTCCCAAGTCCAGAAGTTCCGGAGTAATTTCGGCATTTTTTTTCCCTCGCCTCTCACCACTCCCTGTCCGATCAATCATAAATGATTATTGTCGAGAACCGGATGCTTGTCCCTCGGAGACGCTACCAAGGAGTCCTGAATTCTCTCATGCATTCGGAAACGAACGTCTCTGTCGCGAGAGTTCCAGATTGTCACGAGAACTTTTCGGCTGAGACCTAGGAGTGGTTTAGGGCTGCCGAGCCGCTGACTCACTTTTGTGTCATTCCAGTTCTGGGAAGTGATCTCGGAGGAACACGGGATCAATCCGAACGGACAATTCCAGGGCGACTCTGATCTACAGTTGGAGCGCATCAATGTCTATTATAACGAGGCAGCCGGTAAAGTAACGGAAGAGCCGGTTCCCGGTCTTTGGAATTTTTGAGCCTTCTTTCGCGACGGACTTTTTACGAACACTCGAATTCTCATAACTTCCCTCGGTCAGCTCTGAGCAGGCCCCGCCGAACTTGATTCGTGTCCCATCCGTGTCGAGCAATTGAACAATAGTACCGAGGTCCATGATTTAATTGTGAGCCACGCTTCGCTGGAGACGAACCGTGGATCGAGTGCCTTAACGGTCTTCCATTTAATTTCGTTTAGGTGGCAAATACGTTCCGCGATCGGTGCTGGTCGATTTGGAACCGGGGACGATGGATTCGATCCGATCGGGCCCCTATGGAGCTTTATTCCGGCCGGACAATTTCGTTTTTGGTGAGTTTTCAAGAGAGGCACCGATGCCATGCCGTCCTGCCGCTAACATTCAGCTCAGCGAGTGCGTGGTCATAGGTAGAGCGATCGGCTCCCCGACCGGTCTAGCCGGCCAGGCAAGAGGCGTCATCTCCGCGCCGCTTGGACCGTTGGCACAAGCGTCGACCCTTGAGATCTCGTAGTATTTGTAACGTCCGCGCTCGTTATCTCTCCCTATACCGGGATTTCGACATTTTCGTCGAGCGCTCACTCGAATCTGCGTTCACTGAGCCGGCCCGCTCGAGGAGTGACGCGGACCGCATCGTGGTCGGCGGAAAGCAGCAATGAGTATCGTTACGAGTCGTCTCCGATATTTCAGGTCAGAGTGGAGCCGGCAACAACTGGGCGAAGGGTCACTACACCGAGGGAGCGGAATTGGTCGACTCCGTGATGGACGTCATAAGGAGGGAGTCCGAACACTGCGACTGCCTTCAGGGTTTCCAGCTCACACATTCGCTCGGAGGAGGAACTGGATCTGGAATGGGCACTCTGCTCATTTCGAAAATTCGGGAAGAGTACCCAGATCGAATTATGAGTTCATTCTCGGTTTTTCCCTCCCCGAAGGTCAGTCGACACACACCGATCTTCGATTTATATTGGAGTTGGATTTCCACGCGAGAAAGGGTCGACCGAACGTCGTGAATTGCCTTCCTCAGGTTTCGGACACGGTTGTCGAGCCGTACAACGCCACCCTTTCGGTGCATCAGCTCGTTGAGAATACCGATGAGACATTCTGCATCGACAACGAGGCTCTTTACGATATCTGCTTCCGAACGTTGAAGCTGAGCGCACCCGGCTATCCCGAACTAAATCATCTGGTTTCGGCCACGATGTCAGGGGTAACAACCTGCCTCCGTTTTCCCGGTCAACTCAACGCTGACCTCCGTAAACTGGCTGTCAACATGGTGCCGTTCCCTCGACTGCATTTCTTCATGCCAGGCTTCGCCCCTCTGATGGCGCGTGGATCGCAGCAATACCGTCAGGTGTCGGTGGCGGAACTCACTCAACAGGTTTTCGATGCGAAAAACATGATGACAGCTTGCGATCCCCGACACGGCAGATACTTGACCGTGGCAGTGATGTTCCGCGGTAAGATGAGCATGAAGGAGGTGGACGATCAGATGTTCTCGGTGCAGAACAAAAATTCCTCCTACTTCGTCGAATGGATTCCCAATAACGTCAAGACGGCTGTGTGCGACATCCCCCCGCGCGGGCTCAAAATGTCGGCGACGTTCGTGGGCAATTCCACCGCGATTCAGGACATATTCAAAAGAATTTCCGAGCAGTTCACAGGTACTTGCATCAAAAGCAGCAACAGATTTCTGGATCCCATCTTAATTCGAGTTTTCCTGTCGACAATCGAGGGCTGGGATACCGCTAGCCAGCCTTCTTTTCTGCCGTGGAAGACTTTGGAGTTTAAATAATTATCATTGTTTCTTCCCCACAGCTATGTTCCGACGCAAAGCTTTCTTGCATTGGTATACCGGAGAAGGCATGGACGAAATGGAGTTCACCGAAGCGGAATCCAACATGAACGATCTTGTTTCCGAGTACCAACAATATCAAGAGGCCTCTGCGGACGACGAGGGTGATTTCGATGAATACGAAGAGCCTCACATCCCCGAAGAAGCCGAGGAAGACGAGGAGCACTGAATGGGTTGAGGAGGTGAGCCCTCGCCGGAGGTCCGCGAAGAACTTGGGCCGGACTGCTGGAATCAACAAAGCCTGTGAAAATTTTTACCTTTAATAAACATCCCTCGATGTGTTGAGAATCATCGTGTTTTCCTTGAGGACGACCGCTTTTCTGTCCGCCGATCAGGACACCCGTGGAGTTTCAGCGTTGCGAGTCCGTTGCGGACAAGGTCGTCGTCAACTCAATCCATTCTCATTCTCGAGCGATGCGACTTCATCGTAAATAAGCATACTTCCGAAGGGGTGCAAAACACCGTAGCCTCGCCGTCGAAGCACCGCGGGATCCGCTTGTCAGCTAGACAAGCCGACCATCCGACCGGGCGGGCGAGCGACAGGCGAGTTGGCAGACAGGTTGGAACTCCATTGGAGTTTTGTCTCGTTTAGGTTCTGCGTTGTCATGAATACAAAGTAGGGCTACATCGGCGTCACGCAATGGGTCAGCTCACCGTTCTAGAGGTACGATCACAGCGGAATAGACCTTGTCACATACCTGTGGCAGCTTTGCGTCCCGCTAACATTCCGCTGACGGAATTCGCGTCTCAGACGTTCCTCCTGCGTCTACGCGGAGAAATATACGCGGAAACTCGAGGAACGTCGTTCATCGAAAGGCCGTTCTCGCACTCGTTCCATCGTCGACGTAATCCTCGAAGGGCAGACGACCTCAATTAGGTATTTAGCATAATCACCGGATAGGAAGAAATCGATGATTTTATTCGTTTTCGCTGAGCTCGACCGAATCGTAAGAGTCGGGTCGGGTGGAGGTCAGGTGCGGAATTCCCGGGCAGGTTCCCGAATTCTCCCAAAAGTATGTAAATGTCAGGAATGTCGGAAACCAAGTTACCTTTCGGTGCTCAGTCAATGCGGGAGCGCGCACTCGCTGACTGTCCACAGAGGTATTTGCTCAAAGAGGAAATTAAATGTAAGCTAGAGGAAAAGTCTCTACTTCCAATAGACGAATCCTATTTCGTAGTTTGCCGCGGGCCTGTTCGCACGACGTTACTGGGGGAATCGACGGAAACCATTGTGATCACCGAGCGCTTACCGCTCGTCTCTCCGACCGATTCTCGCTCCTCTCCGTCGGCTCGCTCCCCAGTTTTCATCCGTTCGTCTCGTAAAATCCCCCTCCCTCCTCCGACATTTCGACTGAACAATACCCCCCGTCTCCCCCACCGACAATGCTATGTCTTTCCAACACCGCCCCGACGCTCCAAGTCGGCCACCGGCTCGACAGCCGGGAAGTCATTCAATGTCCAATTGGCACCAATTAGATAATTCCAATCGGATATCGTCGCTCGAACGTATTTCCTCGCTCGGCCGTGACGCTATAGACATCAATCCTCGCTGGCTTCGACTCGAATTGAATCGCACCGTTACGGCTGATTTGAGAATCATAAGATGAGGCCCATTGAGCACAGCCCCTTACAGTCTGACCATTTGATACGCAGCTCCGCTCGGGACCTATTGAGCGTTGGAATGAGGTTCCAAGTTACGGGAGCTGGTGGGCTGGATCCGCGCGAATAAATAATTCTCGAAGACTGTAACTGGGGAATCTCACCGAGGTCGTCATCGAAGCGTTGCGCACTGGTCGCTTGAATTCTATTGACCCAATCCGCCTCCCTCGCAGGAACCTCACCGAGACCCCGTCGGACATATTTCCCTTGCGCGGGCCGTGTCGGCAACCTTGATGCCTTGACTGGCAAAATCCTGACGGGAACTTCCGCCGAGGAGAACTCCCTCCTCTAGCTGATAAGAGAGGTCGAGTAGAAAGGGCGACTCCTCGAGAAGCGGGATCCACGTCCCCCATACGCAGGTGTAGGCTCCTCAATCCCTCCACTTTTTCGTGGTGCCAACAAATACTTCCGCAACTCGACCAAATGTATACGAAAGGAACACCGTCTGTTCATTTATCAGAACGACTCTAGCACCCACTGTGCAGCCACACCCCGAGGAGCCTGGCCATGCTTCTCATTCTAGCGCCGATTTCATTCGAGTATTTGGCAATCGATCCTGCGAGCCTGCGTCAATCGAATGGATGGGAGTTATGTAGAAGATTTTCAGGCGTTCAGGACTTCATTGTGGAGGGAATGATCAGTGATCATTGATCACTCACCCGTACGATATTCGGGAACCAAGTGCACGGCACTGCGTTTTCGATTGTTGTTCGGATCAAGCTCTGAAACAGAGCGCCTCGAGGATCGGTTAATAGTTGGGAGCAGGAACACAATACCAGGAATTCCCGAGTCAACCAGGGGCCCAGAGATCGTCGTCAGTGCATAACCCTCAAGATTAATTGCGGATTCATTCGTTAACGGATTCGACTGAAAAATACACACATGATATTAGTTCAGTGCCGGAGGTCCATCGATCAACAGACCGAATATAAATTGCGGAATATGCAAGAGCAAAAATGGAATCGCACATTTGAAGCGGAGTGGATCTCCTGTGGAGGGTAGGCTACCGAGTCGCAATAGATTGGCCTCTCGCGACGATTGCGCTGCCGATTTCAGGACATTTAGAAACTCCTGATACCCGTAATCATTTCCGCTCCTGGCTTGCCATTCCTCCGCTGAAATAGCTCGCAGACTCCTGATCATCCTCTGTGATGCCGAGCAGTAAATTCGACCAGCCACGCAAACATCGCTGAACGTCGCCCGAGGATTCCAAAAAAGAATCAGCGCTCTTGGTGAATCTCGGGGGCGACGCCCACCACGTTCACCTTCGTACCTTCGGAATGCAGGATCACCTTCCCCTAACCCCGCGATATTTTCGTCAATGAGGAGCGGGATTCCTTCACCGACACCCGGTAGCGGTGATCAGAGACTTGTTTTCGAAGCCCAGCAATGACAAGCGCGATTTCGATAAAGTCTCCGCCGAACCCAGAGAGCTGCCCACGGAAAATCGCGAGGCGTATCCACGAATCTCATTCATCCTCGAGCACCCTGTCGTGGACCTAGGAAAGCTGCCGAATTCACCCGCCTGACGCTTGATTAGCGTTCTAATACGTGACGACACCGCATGTCTTCTGGCTCACCGAACATAGTCGAGTTAACACTCTCGAACCAGCGACGTAGTGCCAACTCCTGGAGCGAACTAATTGGGTTTCGTACCCCTGCGAACGTCACGCCAGGCAAAAAGGAGCATGAGATTCTACTTCCGCCTTCCCTACTGCTCCACTGCAGAAGGGAAGGAGAGCCGAGTAGGAGAACGCCCACGGAGCATTGCGAACTCGGTCATCCTTTTTCGCACCGTAACCGCTCGTCGAGCTTATCCGGCGCCCTTATTGAATATTTTCCGCGTTATCTCCGCCGGCTCTCCCTTGATGAAGGCAGCATAAGTCGACTTTCCGAAGTATTATCCTGTCTCAGGCTAAATATAGCCTCGACAGCATAAAGCGTCTGGTTTGAAGGTCCCAATGAAACGCTGTCATTGCTAAATAGAACCGATCAGTTGGGGATTTTCACGGGAATACAATGTCTCGGAGTTTCAAGGACCACTCGGGAACCGCTTGTGGATAAATAGATAATAATCTGTATTAAAATAGCTTTTTCATCCATTTTTTGAACCATGTCGAAAGAGATGTGTCGGACACAAATCAGTGCTCTTCGGGTATATCCGTCCCATCGCCCGGCGCCGTTTCCTCGTATTCGCCTTCGGCGAACTCGGCCTCTTCATCTTCGGCAGTGGCCTCCTGATATTGTTGATACTCCGACACAAGATCGTTCATGTTGGATTCTGCCTCAGTGAATTCCATCTCATCCATTCCTTCACCGGTGTACCAATGCAGGAACGCCTTCCGACGGAACATGGCTGGAATACGGATACATATAATAAGCTGTCGCCGACATACACGGATTTATTTGTTCGGTTGCCGTGCTCTTCTCTATCACTCTTCGTTTGTCGCTCCGGATCGATGTGATCATTGTGGGCACAACTCGTGCAAGCAGACGCTCTGATCCTGGGAAATTGAGGCCGTGCGGGGCGGCGGAACGCAGACGTGCGAACAGCAGACAGATTAATCAGAACGGAGAACAAAGGAACCATGCACTGGAAGAGATTTTCCCCAGTTTCAGGATTAGCTCCGAGCGTACCGGTGAACTGCTCCGAGATCCGCTTGAAAATTTCCTGGATCGCCGTGGAGTTCCCGATGAAGGTCCCCGACATTTTGAGGCCGCGCGGAGGAATGTCGCAGACGGCTATTTTCACGTTGTTCGGAATCCATTCGACGAAATACGAGGAATTTTTGGTCTGCACTCCCAGCATCTGCTCGTCGACCTCTCGCATGCTCATGCGTCCCCTGGAAAGAGGGAAAATATTGAAAGCGAGAAAGCGCTCTCAGACCGGAGAGGACTGGGAGCTAGTTTTGCCGTACTCGAATCATTTTCAAAACCCATGTTGCCTGATTCCTAACCTGAAGATTGCAGCCACGGTGAGGTAGCGACCGTGTCGGGGATCGCAAGCCGTCATCATGTTCTTTGAATCGAACATCTGCTGAGTGAGCTCCGGCACGGTGAGCGCGCGATATTGCTGCGAGCCGCGCGCGGTCAAGGGCGCGAAGCCCGGCATGAAGAAGTGGAGTCGAGGGAAGGGAACCATGTTGACGGCGAGCTTCCTTAAATCGGCGTTAAGCTGACCAGGGAAACGGAGGCATGTTGTCACTCCAGACATGGTGGCCGATACGAGATGATTGAGATCGCTGTAGGTGGGGGACGTGAGCTTCAGCGTTCGGAAGCAGATGTCGTAGAGGGCTTCGTTATCGATACAGAAGGTCTCGTCAGTGTTCTCGACCAGCTGATGGACGGAGAGGGTCGCATTATAGGGTTCCACGACGGTGTCCGAGACCTGTACGGAGCGAGATGTCTCATGAAAATGCGCGACGCCTCTTTCCCGGGGATTCCCCGCTGTTTTCGGAATGAACTCCGGAATTTCCCCGCTACGCCTCCTTGAATTCGGCTTCCATCTCATCTCTCCGGGAGCACCGACGTTCCTCACTGTATTTTCGGTACTTCTGCTATCTATGTGGTAGTTTCGGGGCCGCGGGGTTCGGACGTCGTTATTGCGTCATCCGAGAAGCGGCCATGATTTCAGACGCGGGATTATGAGATCAGGACATGATCCGCGCTGCGTAATTCGTGAGCCTCTGTATCGCTTGGCATCATAGTATCTCTCCGACCTCGGGGCAAATATATTCGGAAAGAATCAAAAACTACTTTGGCAGATTGACGTAGCGGGCGGACGAACGTTCCTCTGCATTTCGTAATAATACGTACCTTGGGCGATGGCACAACGGAGAAGGAGCTCATGATTCTATCGGGATACTCTTCCCTGATCTTGGAAATGAGTAAAGTCCCCATGCCCGATCCGGTACCGCCTCCTAGCGAGTGGGTCAGTTGGAACCCTTGTAGACAGTCGCAATTCTCCGATTCTCTCCTAACGACGTCCATTACGGCGTCCACTAGCTCCGCTCCTTCGGTGTAGTGTCCCTTCGCCCAGTTATTCCCCGCTCCGCTCTGACCTACGTGAGTTGCAGATAATGCATTATATAGGGCAGCAATACAGGGAATGGAGGACACTGTGAAGGAGCTCCTGTCCGCTACCCGAGTGCGAAATACGGACTCCATTTATGATGTCTTCGGGAATGGCATCTTCGCATGCTTGAGCGCTATATATCCCCGACTTCCACAGATTGCACCTCTTGATTAAGTCGCCGTTCAGGAGTCGAGAAATCACTCACCGAATACGAAGTTATCAGGTCGGAAAAGTTCGCCGAATGGTCCGGCTCGCACCGAGTCCATCGTACCCGGCTCGAGGTCGACGAGCACCGCTCTCGGGACGTACTTCTGCCCTGAAATCAACATATCATGAATATTCATCATCGTCACCATCCCCGTTGTTTACGGTACCTTGTGGGCGCCAGAAAACTGTAGCGAATCGCCAGCCTTCGCTTGCTTCCTAGAGCTTGTACTCTCCCCCGCGACGATCTGTCTATATCCGTCTACCGACTCGTCGCGGAAAGTATGCCCGCTTCCGGAAAATGCTTATTCGCGATTTCTCGAACGCATGAATTCAGGAGAGGCGCGAGGACTGAATCAGCGAATTCAGAACTCCACCGCGACGTTAATTTCCGTCAAGCAAAGTGAATATGTCGTCTGCAGGGCCGAAAAGCTCAGGTGTGGGCGAAGACGCTGTACCGATGGAAGAATTTCAGCGTCGGAACATTCAATGCATCTTTTCAATGCCCCGGGATCATATCCTTTACACATTTCTTCGCTTCATCTCCGCGTTGAATTTCCTCGTTTCATTTTCTTTTTCCCCTTCATCCGGGAATCGTGTCGAGGAGCCCTCGAGGAGAGAAACTTGCAGAGCTCCTGTGAAATACCTTGAAGTCATTCTTGATGCTCACCCATGGCTTCGTTGTAGTACACGTTGATCCTTTCCAATTGCAGCACCGAATCGCCGTGATACGCGCCGCTGGGATCAATTCCATGCTCATCGGAGATCACCTCCCAGAACTGCCAATTAGAAAGTTTTCCTCAGAATCGAGTGAATCAGTCCCACAAGCGACCGCTCGGAAACGACTGCTCTTAGCGCTCAGGACGTCGTCGAAGGGCAACGAACCAAATCAGTCGACAGGGTGTTGAGTTCTCTTTCTCTACCTGCCGACGATTTTAGTACCTAATGACCATGTTGTTTTTGTTCCGTTCCCCGAATGTAGGAGCAACATCTATCGGCATCATTGTTAGAACCAGCTTATTGTTTCCTGCTTCTGCTTCTGTTCGTTCCGTGGATTGAGGAACGAACGTCGGATTCAGCTATTCCTGTATTGAGTCTCTATCTATCTATCACTCCCCCCGCTGGGAACGTTGCCTGGATCGGTCGGCTGCCGGTGTAGTGTTGAAATTCTGTGCGACGACGCCGTTGTCGTCGTCGCGAGAGAATAGGTCGGGACGAGAGAGTTGCCGCCTGTTCTACTCCGAGCCGGCGTTATCAAAGAGTCGTTGAGGTACAGCATCAAGGAAACAATGAAGGTTAATAAACTACCGTCGTTGCGGTGGTTGTTGTCGATGGCGTGGTCTTCGATGTTGATATGAGGGCTTGGACTTCACTGCCAACAGCCTGTCGGTCGCTCGGCCCGCCGGCCTCCCGATCGACTGCAGCCCGACAGAAATAACAAAGCACATATGAACACGTGGGCGCAACACTTCCCAGCACAAGGGAGCCTAATCAGAAATGAAGTCTGCTCTCCGTCAGGCTTTCTGCCGAACAATGCTGAAGACGACCAGTTGTGAGAATGCCGCCGCTCGGCCATCGGAATCCATTCAATCGAACCGTCGAAGCGCCTTCAAATATATATGTCGTGCATACGATCGCTTCCGCGTAGGTGATCAGTTTTGTGTTCGCTAAGTCTTCATTGAATAGATGTTGACGGTTCGAAAATGGTCGTGGGATCTACCAACCTTCGCTCCGATTTGATTTCCGCATTGTCCCGCCTGGATGTGAACGATTTCTCTCATTTTGTGACTCGCCTGCCGAAATGAGAATGAAGGCGTCAAACCTACGAATGAATCGTTCTGGATAGATCGCTAAATCGACTGCAAGCCACTACTTAGAACACCCCGAAATAACGGGTAAAAACAATAATGCAGTCCTTCCAGAGATCATTCAATCAGGTTATCATTAAATCCGTCGAGCCCGGGGGATCTGGAGATGCCGTGAGAATGAGCCCCGTCGGGCCTCTGTGAAAAACGCGGATACATAGAGCAGGCCTCCAAGCCCCATCAGATCCAATAGATCATGCCGAAACCAGAGACTCGAATCAAAAAATCTATTTGAAGCGTTGAAGTCTGCCGGAGAGCAGCTGAGTATTCACAGCACAACGGGGGAACGTGAGACTAGAATGAACAACAAGCCCCCGCAGACCACCGTCCTATTCTCGAAGACGGGAAGGACATCGACCCCGGCGACCAGGACTCCCACGATGCGGTATTTCGGAACTTTCTGATTCCGAGTGGGGGATTCCCCGCGCCAGAGACGCGGATCTGAGAATGCCGCTGAATATCTCCTAAAAGGAGATATCGAATGGGTCGGTCCGCCGAGCCTCCGTTTTACGCCAACACCCCTCGTTAGAGAATACCGCGCGGGATATGATCTCTGGTCCGGCACGGAAGACTTGACCCTTCTTCAAAGTGGTCTTGGCAAAGTCACTCACCTCGAAATTGAGTTCCGAACTGGAGGAATCAGGACAACCTTAAAAGTCAGAACAGGCCTAAGCTCCGAGCGAGCCCGGATCAGCGTAAGCTAGGCGCGCTTGTCTTCCGAGCGTCGGGGCCCTAACCGACGCCTGCCTAGTGGTAGGAGAGTGGTCGTGGTTGCCGATCGCGTCGCGTACCGCATAGGAAAGAGCGAGAGTGAGATATTTTTAGACCATAAAGCCGAGTCTGGGAGATCGGTCGGTTCGACTGACTACCGTCCCCGAGTCGTAATTCTTTGTCTCGTGACTAAGAATCAATCAGTACCCGTACTCCGTGAAATGGATTTCCTCGAACAAGTTCTCAGGGCTTTGCGAGCACTCGCGATCGCCGCACATCTCTGTCGAAATAGCCCCTTGAGACGAGGAGTCTTCGCTATCATTCACAGTAGAATCGAGTCATTATATCATGAATCATGATGAACCACCCACCAGCCGTTGCTTTCTCTGACCAGACGCACCTCGACAAAAGTATTTTTCCCTATTCATTCACCCCATGTGAAAAAGGAGGAATTGAGTGAATTATCGGGACATCGGGACTCTATTCAAAGAGGAAAAGCAATTTACGTCGCTCCAGAAATCGGTTTTTCAGAGGTGCGCATCTTCCAGGAGACTCCGGGGCCTTGGCCTGAGGAAGGCGCATTTTTATGTTGATCCAATAAGATTTAATGTTTGTCTTTTCCGCGAGCCGCCCCACCGGCCGAGCAAGGCTCAGACTTTGCATAAGTTGCGACATGCCAGGTGGCAATGACAGCTTGTTCCGCTCGTCGTGGGACATCCTCCACCAAAGAACTGACTCGTCGAGCTAGGACCGAGTGAGTTTGCTAAGGACACGCGTCTACTGACGTTCTTTCGGAAGAGCTTTCCGATCATTATCTCGTCTTGGTCGTCGCCGACGTAGCCCAAGTTTGACGACGGTGGCTAACAAGAAAAATGTTTACCCTCCAATCGAGGGACTCTTACTCGACCTTGTCTCCCGTACTGCCGTATTCTGCCGACCTCTACTTCCTGGGTAGGCTTCCTGCATCTCAGGGCTTTTACGAAATTTGCCGCATCCGGAGCGAGGCTCCATTATAACATGAAGAGGGAGCTGAACACGGAACGGATTCTGGTTTCGTCCCAACCACGACCTTGCTCAGTCCTAAAACAGAGGATTCGGGCAATGGCAATTTAGGCCTGATGAAATCGAAACCTCCCAGAAACTACATCATTAAAACCGGGCTCGAACGTCGAACGGAAAGACTGCGACGAGGCGGCTCCTCAGGTTCTCGGGTGCGCAGGCGTCCGAAAATGGTCCCGCTACGAGAATACATCCTATGAGTTATCCGAAGGATTCGCGGGGCCAGAATCAGTATCAGGTCTTGGTTCTGCGCCTAGTCTCGTGCCGTATTTGATGAACGAAGTCTTCGAAGTTCGTATCGAATCGCGGGGAATAGTCTCCCTCATCGGAGAAGCTCTTGAAGCAGACGGAGAATCTCCCAGCCCCTCTACTCTTCTCCTCCAATGATCTAGCTCAGGCTCTCTGCGCGGACCGGTTCGCGAACTCCATGCATCCTTGCCGGATCATTTGCACCCCCCCCCCCCCCTTCCATTGAGACATCCGGAAAATCTGGGAAGATTTTCCCGGGACTGGTGAATCCAGAGATTCAAACTCATTCGCTGGCTACGTGGGCGGTTCGATATTTCTTGATGCGGATCATAGGGAAGAGACAGGCTCAGTCTAGTTGTTGCTCCAGTTCGCCGCTGCAGGCGTTGTAGCTGCGACTCCCATGTTCCGCCCGCCGCCGGGATTTTCAAGAGATCACGTACGCCGGGACAGGTCGTTCAAACGTCGGGTTGCGGAACAAGAGCGAAGGAGGCGAGCGAGACAGACAGAGAGAGAGAATTGTGCTCAGGATTCAGTTGGCGAACCTCTGGTCTAGCGAAATCCATTACTTGGCAGACTTTCGAGGACGTGTCTCCAAGGTCGTCGCTTCTAAAGAAATAATCCGACATTCGGGCGACTCTCCTTTGATCGTGGGAGCGGATAGAGCTCAAGTCTTTGCGTAAGAAGGAGGTTCTCGAAAGATGAACTTATTTGATGCCCATATGCCTACGCTGATGATCTATAATTTCCAGGATTTCCCCACCGCGATCGTTTTTCTCGCTTGTGCGGGGTCGACTCAATTTTCCTCTGGAAGTTGGGCATCGTCCAAGATCTCGAATACCGTACGCGCCAATAGATTTCCTTATTGGGACCAGGTCTCGGCGTTTCGACAGCTCTAGAGAGTGATGAATGATTCTGGTGGGTGGGCGCGCGAATATTAAGGCAAATCAACCTTGGTGAGCTATAACGGAGCTGGCTTCCGAAGGCGTAATCCATTATACGACTGCGGTATGTTCCTCGTTCCTGCTTATATAAGCTAACGACGTGATCAATTGATATCCGGAATGCGAATTCCGTGGGAATTTCTCCTCTGCACGAGAGTGGGACTGATCGCTCGGAAAGGTCAAGTTCTTCCCGGTCGGAATAAGGGCTCTAGTTTACGTGCTTCGCGAGGAGCAGCTCTGACCGAGGGTTCAAGCACCGATGATGCGCTCACAAGTTTCATTCGTTATCAGCATCGATGATGCCACGACTACTGGAATCGGCCGTGAGCGATTCTTGACAGAGCTGCCGATGCTGAATTTCAATCGGGGGCTGGATCGGCGTCGGCTAAAGCCCTGGAAGTTGCGAAACTTCGCTCTCGCACTGCTGCCGCTAAAGGATGCATCAGCCTATAGTGGCGATACGGCGCAACGGGTTTTTATGCAAGGTTAACGCGAGCTTAATTAGGCGCTGGTAGCGGCTTGTTAACTGCCCCCAGGCCAGTCGGTCGTTCACAACAACATGCAGCGTCGTGCGAAACCACTTCGGACGCACGAGACTGAAAAGGGATTACTTTGATACTTTCGCCGCAAGGAGGCTCTCGTCGACAGTCAACTGCCTCGGCTGTTGCGGCGGTATGAACATGTAACCGGTGACGGCGGAGCTCAGCGACAAAAAGACGCCCGCTGTGCATACAACAATGAAAATGCTTGACATTCAAGCAGCTGACGCATTCAAGATGCATCGACGTCATCTTCGTGGCTGCTCGATAGAGGAAACGAGCCTGGGGAGGACATTACTGGGTTCTTTTAGCAGGACTTTCGGCTCGGATAGAATTCGATTCTCGCTCGTCCGATTTTGCTTGGCTTGCAGAATATTCGGGAATCCTTCGGAGAGCCTCTCTGGAATGTCAGGCCAAGCTACGTACGTGGAACATGCAAACAAGGTATGTAGCAGGACAGTGCGTGGGCAGGAGGACGAAGTTTCTCCTGCACTATTTTTACTTGGTCCAGTTTGTTCCAAAGATCGTAAGGAGTGCAACAAGCAGGTTCTGCATCGAACAGACCCGAGTGCCGCTTGTGCCGCATCGGTTGTGCGTTCTCCTTTTTTAGAAACCTTCCTCAATCAAGCGGGATCAGGTTGATGTTCCGAAGACGATTAGAATCGTCACGCAAGACTTGAAGACTCCCTCCCGAGGCAATGGTAGGGTTCGCTCGATCTGGGAACGGAGGAGAAGTCCAAGGATTCCCAATAAATTGTTGTCGGAATTACAAGCTTGTTTGTCCTCTCAGACGAAGGCTTCCACAAAAAACTAAAATTAAACGACGATGAGAAACGAACAGGAGGACGGGAAAAAAGAGGAGAAACAAGCAATGAACATCAACTCGAGAAGTGCAGGTAGGGAGAATGGGCAGGGAAGTGACCTAAAAAGAGACAGTGAGATTTCCCCTCCGAACCCTTACAATATCCAATGCTTGCGGAATGTCACAGACTCGCGTTGCGTTGGGACCTTGCGGAGAGCGCTCCATCTCGAAAGAGTAATGTAAGTGGCGTATTCCGCCGTCTCGATCCCGTGAGCGATCCCCTCGACGAGCGAAGGTGCTCCGATATTTTTCCCGTATCCATCGAGTTGGAAATCTCTCTTGGGCTTCGAGCCGCAATCCACCTCGGCGCGACGTCTCCATCTCTCCGTCAGAGCCCGAATGGATGAGTCGGGACATGACCGCATGAGATCCACTCCTTCCAGATGAATATCATGGTCCAACGCCAAGCTTGAGAAATTCTCGGAGGCGAGATCGCATTCGAATAGCATCTCGAGAGACGGAGCTGCGATGACGCCACAGAGCTCGACCAGCAGGCAACGCCGATCGGTAGACGCCGACGTCAGGCTTAACCCCCGCTGCTCCTATTGAGCTTGACGGTCCCATAGATTGGGAACCAGTCCTGGGCACGATCTCTCGGGTTCGCCATCCGGGAGGAGCCGCGGAAGAGTGAGTCTTCGGACGCTCTATCCGGGGATTCTGCGGACAAGGCGTAACCGTCATGGTTAATCAATCGATCAGTCGAGACGTGTCGCTCCGAGCTCTTCACTCAACCCTGCTCGCCGCTGCTGCCACCGACCGAGTCGCGAGAACTTCAGGGTCGCTCGTTGACATCTCCTTCCGTCGATTCTCGCCGAGTGGAGAGCCTCTCGTTGAGGACGTTGGGGAAGGAAATTTTTGTTTACGTTGCGCTTCCTCCCGCGCCAATCGCTGCTGATTAACGAGTGTGGATGCAGGGCTCGATAAAGTCCTGTATGGACGTGGAAACAACTTCTCATAATATTCTCGCGGCCGCACGCGAGCACCGGCGAATACTGATGTATTTGGATGGAGAATGCGACCGACGCTTGGAGCGAAACATTGGTCACAAAATAGCTACACGAACCCCAAGTAATTCGGATGTAATCTGTGGCTTCGTCATCGCCTAGGGGCTTCTAAACAGTGTCTGCATCCGACATCGTTGTAACACAGCGCTGCTCTCGTTGGAACGTACAATTTTTTGTGGGAGAGGCCGCAGCAGCGATCGTGGCCTTCGCGACATCCATTTGTATTTCTGTCGCATCCTCGTTCCCAGCCGCTTATTTGCCAGGATCATCGTAGTCATTTAGTCGCGAGCGCATTTTGCGTCAAGCTGTCCGCTCGAGTGGCTCCGGACCCAGCGTCGGAGGTCAGACTCAGCATATTCAAGTAAGACGATCCCAGACCGGCATAAACTCGAGGTCATAACGCAATCCGAACTATCTTCTGTCTCCGTTGCGTGTCACCTTCGGTCCCGGGTGTCATGATTAGACATTCCGGAAAGTTTGCTATCTATGGGGTCTCCGCATAGTATTCATGAACTGGGAAAATGTTTCCGCAATTTCATGATGATCGAGCTTTTGGCGTCTCGTCGATCAGGTTCCGCCTACGTTGAGCTTAGCTGAAGTGCTCCAGCGTCTCTCCGGATTGTAGGTCACGGACGTCAGAATCTTAAGTGATTGCAATGGCTCAGTCAGCTGGAGAATAGCCCCTCTACAAAGGCAGGAGACACGAGAAGTCGACAAGTCCGCCTATTGATCCTGTCATTGAACCTATTGAATCCCTGGCTGGAATCTCCGCAAACAAGAGTGCCAAATCCGTTGCAGTATTCAGGTTCTATATCCGTTTTTTCGAAACACCAGAATCTAATGCGAGACGTCTGTGAGACGGAGTATCCTCGGAATTCATCAAAGGAATCGGAGGGATGTTTTCGGTCGATTCAAAGGCCGTCTCTTTCGCGTAGGATCAATGAGTCTGACGGGAATTTGCGCTGATCTACGATCGAATCTCATCATAGATACCGATCCATCTCTGATTGCAAGCTTCTTGGAGCAACCGAGACGCTTCCATCTTATTCGAATATGATCGATTACGACGTTGCATTCAAATCATGAGTTTCCTCTTCGGAATTTGGGGGGTCGAGTTTGTCTGTGGAGCTGCCCGTAGAAATCTCCCCATGAACATCAGGTCTAAACTCCAGATTACGAATATCTAGGTATCCAAATTCCACGTTCATCCGGGATTTGAGCTCTCTCAGCCATGATGTCTAGATTCCGCTCTCATGGAGAGGTCGTCGACCGAGGATCTGTTGGAATCTGTTGATCGCGTGACGGCTCCAAGAGGGAAACCCTCGATCTCTCGAAACATTTGCCTGTTCACGGCTCCGCTGATGGTGCAAGTCGAGTCCCGAGGCGGGGGCAACGATCCTGAGTCTTTGATGTTTCCATTTGTCTTCCGGCTTCCGATTGACGGTCGGAGGGCTGTTGCACAGGAGCCTTCCCCGTCGGTTTTTTCCGATCCTGGCCTCACCCCAGCTCGATCTGATTCCTGGAACTCGGCTCTCGCCTTGAATTCTCTTCCGACGCGTATTGCGGAGCTCGAGTGTATCCGATATCGTGCGGCGGTTCCGGTCGGTACAGGGCGCGTAGGATAATTTGCACGATACATGTATCTCTTCGAAATCCGAGCCAGGGAGTAATCTTGCACATGTATTTCGGAGCTTAGCTCGAATCGAGTTCCCCGGCCGCTCGGGAAACCTTGGCTAAGCGATTCTGATGGAGGCCATCGCGAAGAAGAGGAAAATCGCTCGCACCGAGGGACCGTTCACGCCTGCTGCGATCGAAGGATCTTTTCAATGCGTCACACCAAGTCGCGGGAGCGAACTCCGTAGCCAATATGATCACTAACTAAGAGCTTTCTTGTGGCCAGGGAAGATCCGAACTCCAAAACCCTCTTGGAAGTCCAAGCGAATACCTTAGTGCGGCTCTCCGAGACGAGGATACGTATAAAGCATCGAGGTACCACCCCGTAAACAAGCGCCACCCGGCAAAGAGCCCAGAACCCTGCTCAACGGAGCCGAGCGTCCGTCCGATCCGAGGCGGCTAGAAGCAGCACTAGGTCATCCAGAAACTCCCGACTTATATGCCGTCTGGAGGAGACCTCGTCGAACCACACAGAGCTCGTAAACCTCCACACACGTATGGCGGCGGCGTGGTCGTAGGGGACGGAAGATGTTCCGAGCTGACCGCGTTCGTAGCAATAAGCGTAACCCGCTGAGATGCAAAGAGCTTCCGTTAGCTTCCAATGGGCAATCCACAACAAACTGCACACGCTACAACAGGCGAACAAGACCAAAACGTGTGCGTTGTTGCCGTCGCTGACGCCTACAGCGCGCAGACAGGCTTCCACGGAGACAGATGCGACGAAATAACATGTCAGGTAAAACACGAATGCGACCGCTGCGCCCCGAATGTGATCCGTCCGTACGGAGGATTCGGTCTGACGCAGCCTGAAAGGATAGGCCCGAAGCCATCGAGCGTCCGTCCTGTCAACTGACCCGATCTCGACATGGGATCTGCTCGGAGACTCGGCATACTGTCCTAATTGCATGTGTTCTCGATCGTCGTAGCTCATAAGTCTGAACGGGATTATCGGTCCCGCTAGCATCGGCCGCGGGCATAGGCAATACGCAACAACAATGTCGAGGGTCGAGGGAATCCCGCTGACAGCGAGGACCATCCGCACCGCGGTCTCGACCTCGCCGGATTGGATGTCGCGGAAGCTCAGCATGGAAACTACAACCCTCAGCCGAGCTTGCGTCTGGCAAGGCCAACGTCGGCGCTCCTTCGCTCCGAAAACTGTCCAGGTACGAGAGCGTTCCAATACCTATCACGGACTGGTATGCAGACCACGACGATGGCTTCGTAGCCGACGGGAGCAGGACTCGGATCACGTCGAGCCCGACCACGGCTGGAATCCACAGGTGAACAGTGTCTCTTCCAAACACAGTATAGATAAGCTCAGGGCCGGAACCACGTCTCGATGCCGTTTGTCGGAGGGATATCCGCCAGACATCGGAGCTCCTTCCCGCAGCTTGCCATCAGTAGGAGCAGCGATCGGCAGAGGGACAGCAGTCTCATAAACTACACTGTTTCAACGGGCTCGGGAGAGCGTCCCGGTATACTTCGCTCGTCTCGTAGAGCATCGTGCATACGATTGGATTGATTTTTAGAGTTTCGGCCGTCGTCGCGTCCTTGACGTTTTTGTAGCCGACGCTATCACCGTGTCTACTGCGTCTCGGACAGACACGCTATCCAGAGGCAGACGAACGGGACTGATTGGTTGTTCTTCGCGTCGGCGGATAGGTGTGGTGATCGCGAGGAAACTCCTAGATCGGTCGACGACAGGATCAATTTCGAACAGAGAACTGAAGCGGTGGATAGTTAAGGGGCGGTATCATCGGGAGGGGAGAATTCAATACGACGCTGGGAGCGGCAAAGATCTCATTTGGGACTAAGGGGAATTCCCCTCGATGTTCCACTAGGAGGAAGCTGAGCTCCTTCTGAGCTCTCCCGTGGACCGCTCCCGATTCCTTGTCGAGCCCGCGAGATTGATCTCTCTGCGCGGATGGCGGTCGCTCGGAGGACGCGTTTTGATCTGAGATAATCCATCGAGCATGAGTCGGTGAGTTCAATTCCAGGATGCAAGTCGCCGCAATCCGAAAGGAACTTGACGGATAGTGTTCGCATGTGTGCGGTCTCACATTGAAGTGAATGCGGATGATTCGGGTGCGTAGCTGAATCGTGCCCGTGACAGATCATCTAGAATTCCGGAAGATCTCTTGAGTGATCAGGCAGGTATCGAGCAGAATTCCCTCGAGCACGGCAGAGCCTCGAGTCGAGATCTATCCTAATCGTATTTCATAAGAAGTCTTTCCTTCTTATTCAGAAGAGGTCTTCCTCATCATATTGATTCTCCGCGAACCCCCGGATGTTTTCAGCTCCTCAGGATTGAATGGATGCCCAACCTTACGAGATTGTCGTGCAGATCACTCAGGATTATTGAGAGTATACTTGGAATTCGAGAGGGCGATATTCTCAGACAATCTGCGACGCTGACGGGAACCTTAGGAGCGACTTCAAGGAAATTGATCGGACAACATCGATGGGGTCGGAGCAGACGGAGGTCACTA
The DNA here is from genome assembly GCF_000255335.2 of Galendromus occidentalis. NCBI lineage: Eukaryota > Metazoa > Arthropoda > Arachnida > Mesostigmata > Phytoseiidae > Galendromus > Galendromus occidentalis. Next base: position 669,871 of record NW_003805500.1, read on the forward strand.
AGAGACGAGACTTGGAATGCTTTCAGTACATAGCCTTTGTTTCCGCTAGGACTCAGCCCCAACGCTGTTGATACTTCCTCCTCATGGCCTTTTCTTTGTCAGCAGGCGAGATTGACTCTTCACAGAACTCTGAGCGGAACATCACGTACTCGACGTGTCCATTGAGACACCACGGCAGCGGTGTCGACACAGCGACTGCTGCGATTCCTCGGGTAGGCTTGAATCAGAAGGGAGGATTTGATACAAGGGGAATAAGGTAAGCAGGGCTTGCGTACGATAAATACACTTCCTTTCCGTTTTATTATCCGGTGACCGAACATCGCTCGCCAACCAGTTCTCCATACAGGGTAGGTTACCGTGAACACACCGCCATACAGGGTATGTTTGGGTTTTAACAGGTTGCTCCGTCTACGTTTCACGATATTTTGTGGCGCCGGCATTTATACATTAGGCAACAAAAGAGTCCAAGAAACAATCCAGATGGCAATGTGGCCGGCAGATAAGAAGAAGGCAACGACCATCACAGGGTATGCCCAGCCCGGGGCGATTTAGTCCTGCACGCGAGTCGGCATTGGGCCTCCTTTGCTAAACATTTGCGGCCCTAACAACAAGAATGTCGTTGAAGTAGAGGGTTTCACACAGCTTGCCAAGCAGATTCGATAAGTTGTGGATCCGATCGAATGAAATCGAAATCTCTCTGAGTCACAAAGGTTTTTGGAAAGAGCTGCGGACGAGATAGAGTAGATATTGATTTACATAAAAATAAGACTCGATCTGCATTCCTTATGTACTGACGAGAATACCGTCCCAATATTGGAAAGCCTCATTTCCCCTCTCTCCTCCACTAATCTCACATTCCTCCGGTATATCATCCAACAATGAGTGGACATAGTTAATGAAAGCGCTCGGAGGATCCGGATATGATTAAAAATTACTTTTTGAAACCTCGGAAACCTTCACTTCTTCTCATTAAATCAATCAAAAATATCAACAATTCCTTAGATCTCTGTTTGTTCGAACATGATATCTTCTTCATGGGATTACCGCTTGAGAGTCTCTCAAGAGCAATCAGCACCGAGAGTAAATTCTTCGTCGCCACGCCGTGACGAGCGAGTTTGCCGCAGCGGTGAAGGGTGGAGCCATCAAATACAGCCAAGACCGCGACTGAAACTCTGCAGATCACATAATTCGGATGGATGGGATTATCTATCTGACAAATGTTCCCCGGATCCAACTCTCCTCTGCCCGAGCTCGTCATGAGTTCCGAGAACGGGAAACGCTCGCACCAGGAGCTGGACTCCGCAGAACTTCTCACTTCATCTGTTCTCAGCGAAGTCACCGATATGAGGTGCGGGTCTGCGATAGAATGGCAAGAGCTCAGACATAAACACTCCTTCTTCCCGACTACTCTCTAAATCACAAAACCGGAATCTATTCTGGATTGTTGAGGGACGCATTTGTTATGCTTAGGTTTCTTCGACAGCCACTGAGATGACCGTGGACCGAGCTCGCTGACGTCACGTCTCGACCTAAGTGCAGCGGGTTCGAGAGCTCCGCTACATTGTTCCATTTTTCACTTGGTGTCTGATGTCGGGCTGGAATCGGACGTGGGTATGTATATTCAAAAGCGTCGAGGAATCATCCTCGTCCTTCCGCCCAGAGGTCCGTCCGTATGGAGGCTCGGAGCTTCTGAAGATTGCACACCTTTCCTCGGATAGAGCTAAAGGACGATAGAGAGGCAAACAACTGACTGAGAACGATGATTCCTGGCACCCTGAAATGGTTAGTCTTCACACGAAACTCCTGAGACCACCGTCGCTGCCACGGCAGCCGCATTAGAGACTGAAGCGGCAGGCTGAACCGGAGCTAGACTCTGAGTGACGGGTACTTTCGTTTCCTGAGGCAGCCGAGGAGTTTCGGGCGGCACCGAGACCACAAAAGACTCCAATAACGAGTGCCGGGATCCCTCGAGGTCCTCCGGTGCACAGAATGCTCCGATGAGTAAACCTGTCAAAATGCTTTATGGTAACAAGTCTCCACGTAACACACAATGACGCTGCAACGGCCGAGATGTTCGACCCGATGACTGGTTCGCTCCTCTCTGGGCCTGCGGACAAACCCTAGGCTAATGCTCTGCTAACACGGTCAGCTTGCGTATCATCATCAGCCATGGGGTCGAGCAGCTTTCCGGTTTCGCTCCTCTGTTTATCACAAAGTTAATTACCTCCAGCCACAAAAAAACCACCGGAGCAAAAGAGTGCGAGTCCTACGATCTGACAGGTCCGTAAAATCTTGTTAAACGTAAGAGCCGACGTTCGAATGAGTTCGATACCGTCCTTATCGCCAAGCACCGGTTCCTGTCGAGGAATGCCGTGTCCAACAGCCAGTAGGAGCACCGAGATAGACATGAGGACTCCACCTGCAGCGGGACACATACGTATATGAAACCTTCCCTTCCACTCCAGCTCGTTCTCCTTCCCAGCGAAATAATTTCCCCGATCATCCTTTTAGAGCATCGAACGAGAAGAAAACGTGAGAATCCAGTCCAGTTGGAATCTCGTCTCGAGGACATCCATGATACTTGAAGACCCCACTCGAGTTGAATTTACCCGCGAAAGCGATTCCTTTCCAAGCCGGTAGTCGCAAGAGTCTCCTCCGCAAGGCGGTCTGATTCTCGAGAATTACACCATCGGCACTCCATTCGTCGACCTCTTCGTTATAAAAGTTTTCAAGATTGTCGCGCACTCCGAAACTTTTCTTTTTCTTGCGGCTTTTTCTCGAGCTCTTGCGTCTCGGTGGACTCTCCTCTTGAATTCCTTCGGAGAGCAATCTTTCCTGTTCGGCGCTCATCTGGAAACGAAGAACCAAAGCTTACAGAATACACGTCCGCCTTAGAGATTCGAATGTCCCCCGACCCCGCTGAGTTGCTCTCGCCGCATCGGTCTCTCTTTAGGTCTCTGTTCTACGGCTCAGTCCCTTGATTTCAATTAGAGCTCCCTAGTGACTCTCGGAGTTGGAATCGAAATCCTCGAGGTACTCCTGATCCCGATCACATATTCGCTCGGTGCTGCTCCGAATCCATGGGAGCAATTCATTTCAGCCCATAAGTCAGGACTAAACGAAGCTCGGAGCGCCGAGCGGTGGAAGCGCGCGTGGGCGATGATTGATTTTCCGAAGGTGGAGTACGACTCACTGTGACATTGAACAAAGGACAGCGAGGACTTTCGAGAATGTCGCCGCTTTTTTCAGCGTAATTTACGCTGATTCCGGCTGAAAGTCGGGCATGAAGTGGCTCCGCAACCCTCTCCCGACAAGGACTCTATGTATCTTTCGGTCAAACAACAACAACAACAGAAACGAGGCTCTGAGGACTTACCGCGAGCTTCATTTTCCGCTAGACAGTCTCACCAACGAGTCGCGACCACCTGTGGCACCGTCAGCCGCTCCATGACAGCGAACCCCACGTAAACTCGTTCCTGGACGACGTTCCCGCAACCGGAGTGGGAAACCTGCGCCTCCGTCACCGAATTTCCCCCGAGTCGGATATGTTTCGCACGCTGCCGCAGGATCTGCACGATTTTCGTCGGCTAGGTCAGCAAGGTCACTATGTCGACGGAGTTCCGTTGAAACGACGTGTTGGTTATCGGTGCCCTGATACAAATTAGAATATCACAGAGCACCTCTCCGCGCGCTGGAAGGCCGCTTGACAGTGGCTGAATTCTGCGGATAGTCAGCGCATGCGCACGCGTGACGTCATGCGGAGAGAGGCTGTGCAGGACGTCGGACCCACCGACCGACGGTTGGAGGGACGAACGAACGGACGGAAAGATGGACTCACAGACGGTCGCACAGGGCACACGACTCACGTACTGACGGCAGTAGGTAATAGTTTTTTCCCCAGAGAACTCTCCGATAGCTGGAAATACGAGCTGGTTTAGTCTGCCAGTTTCAACTCAACTATAATAGGCACACACATACACACGCTGACAAACAAAGGAGCTTACGAAGAGCGATCAAACAAACAGCGAACAGATAGATAGACAAATGAGTCCGGGAGAAGAATCGCAAGTAGTCTCCTGTAGGGGAAAGGGTCGGAATACCGGCGCACCCCCCAAACAATGCTCATCGATAATTCTGGACCACTGAAAGTCATTGACTGGTGGTCGTTCCAAACAGCTTCCAAACGGTCGCCTAGAATCGGTGATGCTCTCCCTCCCGTCCGCGAGCAACAGCATCGGCATGAGAGAGTACGCGGCAGAGAGTGCTCGATTCCCCGCTCTGCGAACTCCTTCCCGGGAAATCGACTTCGGCGATCGGTGACGAGGCATTCTACTCAGGAGGGCTCGTCTTCACTTCCCGGGGAAGCGTCCACCTCTATTCTCCCGCGAAGCTTCGAGGAATAAACTCGATAGATATGCCCCGTTGGATCATCGCCAGGTTTTTCACCAATAATTCTTCCAGGCTCCAAGAGCATTGGCAGAACCACGTTTCACGTCACTAGAAAACATGCCCCGAATGGGAAATTTCACGCTTAGTGCCAATCGACTCAGGAGCTCAACGAAAAGTGGGGAGCTTCCCCGCTGGGGCATCAGAAGCCGTTTTCTGTGGGAGTCCCCAGAACCTCCTATGTTCGCAGGGATAATGATGCTGCACTTTCCTCTGTTCCCGAAACCGATCGACTGTCCGTTCGAGTCTTGATTCCGTTCTAGAAAGTTCCACATTCCTTTGCTGCTTCCGAGACCCCCTCGCCACCCTATCCTTCGCAGACGGCTAGGACGGGCTACAACGCTTATGGCTGTGAATTTCCATGAGCTTCGTAGCCTGTCCATGGTTTTGGATACAGAACTTTGTAACATCCAGCTCGTGCTCTTGCACTCATTCGGAAAACAGAACTATTTGTGTATCATAGCTGCTCCCGCTCTCACACCTTCGATTTCTATTCATTCCACGGAGCCAAGTTTTTATGCAGTTCTGGCAGCTATGCAGCTTCGAAAAAGTTCCTTGCTCATCCAGACAGTGGGAGGTGAGGTCGAGTCGAGACGGTACCTATAAGACTCTGCCGCGAGGCATTCCTCGATTCTGCGCTCACGACCCTCTCTCCGCTGTCACGCGCAAGAATTGAGCACCGTAGACGCTTCTGATGGTTTCTCGAGAAACTTTTGTTGCCATATTTCAGAGCCCAGGTAGCAATTTAGCAGTCGACGGCCCGCCGAAAGTCCCTTCCGGCTGATTATGGCACACGGCAATGATGAAATGTCTTCGGGGTAGGTCGAGCAGTCGAATTTTCTCCGACGTAGAACGATACCCCATTTTCCTCCGGGGATATTCTTGCAGATAGTGAATTTCAGCTCGAAGCACGTGTGAGCCAAGAGGTCATACGACATAATTCATAAGGATCTTACGATGAGAATCCGGGCCGAGCCAGGGCGCGGGGAGAGTCAACTCAGCCGTGACGGTCGCTTCGAGTTTCCTTGGTCGTCTCTCAAGCTCTTCTTGCCCTGCTATCCGGGGAGCTTGGAAGGACGGGAAATCAGCGAGTTGGATGTGGATCAGAGCTATGTACCGCTGCTTAGTCGCATAGAAAAACGGACTCCTTGACTTTGCATCGGTCGACTGCTCATTGGCGATCATCCTTCCCTAATTGACCCACCGGGTGCATTCAATTCAATCGAACCTCGCTGCAATGGCAACTTCCGAGGGCACAACGAAGGTGACCGAATCGCTCGACTCGATACTCCGACCAGAATCCTACGTCGAGAATATGGGACTTAGAGGTGCACGGTCCGTTCCGTGTTCATATTGAGAAGGCTCCTCCGCGGGCTTACGACGACGGAGATCGTCACCTGTCAGGCCTGGAGTTGAAGAGCGCAAGGCTGCGAATCCAGTTTTTTTTCACGGCAGAGAATAACGACAAGACAGGAGCTCCCATTTAGGAGGGTGTCCTCGTGCGTGGGCGTTCCTGTCTTGGGCTCGCTCGAGGCGTATGAGTTTTTCCCTCCTCAGATTTCGCTCCACTTAGTCATCGGAATTAAGCGCGTTTCCCGTCGCAGAATTATTCCGCGATCGAGGACGGCTGACAATGTCTGGCGAACAAGAGGCAGAACGATGGTCTTGTAACCAACAACAAGTTAAAGTTTTTATTGATTCGTTCAAAAGTTGAGAGGCAGGGCAAATAATAAATAATAGCGATCGTCGAAGTTATGATGAGGTATTTTCGGACACCTCGCCAAAAATGTTTTTTTCTCAGTGTGTGAGCGTGATTTCGTCTGTCTGTTCCTGTGGGTGTATGCGTGTTTGCTGTTTGTCTTGGTCTTCCGCGTGTGCACGTCCCACTCGAGTATAAACCGCATGAGCTGTAACAGGGAATATTTACAGATGAAGTTTCAATTGAGTTCTTGTCAATAATAGTATTGTCAACACGACGTTTCCGGTTATTAATTGCTCTCTCCACACGTTCATTCGCTTCGGATGATACGCTCCTGAGTGATCGATGTCGGTGTTAGGGAGGACGCTGCTGACTTAGAGGCACATTTACACAATTGACTGAGTGATATAACTGTTGTTGTTGTAATCGTCGCCATCATTGCTGTCACCGAACTTCCCGAGAAATCCAGAGCCGGACCCGGTTGACCAGCTCAAAAGAATCCAGTTTCGCTCATTCTTTCGATACTTCGTTGCATTCCTCATATCGCGATGCCGATCGCGGCGCTGTAGGTGCTCCGAGAGAGTTTATGAGCAAGACTTCGGAGCGGAGATACCCTCTGTTTTGAAGACGCGTAGTAAATTTGGCATCAACCTCGGAGTCTCTCGAAAGCTCATGTCGCGCTCTGCTGACTCTTGTCTGGATTGTAAACGGGCTGGGGAAAATCGGTGACGGGCGTGACAGAGGGTCGTCCCGTTGTTTTAGATAACAGGCTCAGGTCGGTGAAGAACTCGAAGGGAAAACCTTTTTCGTAGCCGTCCGAGACCGGGACGGCGTTGAGCATTTTCAGAGGAGGTCTCGGCGTGGTGCTCGTGGCCATCATCGCTTTGAACTTGTACCACGAGGTTCCTCCGGCTCGGTTTGAGAAAACTTTCAAAACGGGTTTGAATGTCGAATAAGACTGCTGGGAGGCCGAGGCGGTCATGTTTTCTTTCTCGGTGTCGATCACGATGATTTCGTCCTGTCGATCGTGATTCAAGGAGATATCGCTGTGCGGGAGGAACACCGGGGCGGGGCTCACGGTCGTTTCCTTGGAACCGCTCGTCGTGGGGAACGTGAAGAAATCGAAAATCTCGTCTGGTGTCGTCGGAGCCTCAGTTGAGCTTCTCGCGGTGGTTGAAGACCTCTCTGTGGCGGAAGCTGGTTTCGCCGTTGTCGTCGTCGCCGTCGACGCCGTCGCTGGAGACGGCGTGGTAACCGGACCGGCGGCGGACGATTGTGTGTTTATAAGAGCAGATGTTGTGGAAACGGTGGAGGGCGTGGTTGACGCAGTCATCTCAGTTGTCGTCGTGCTGAGATCTACCGTCCGCATAACCGGGGGAGACGGGGGTATAGGCGTGGTGGTGTATTTGGCATAGGCCGTCATTTCGTGCGGCACGTTCGTCGCCATAACTCTGGGAGGGAACATGTTTTTCTTGTAGAGAGGAGCACTCGTCACCTCGAGACGTTGGGGCATTTTATGCTCGAAGTTCTTTGCGTTCGGAGTCACTAGATTGTGATAAACCCTCTTGCTGGGGGACGGTGTCGTCGAAGTCGTTGAGAACGTTTTCGCTGTCGTCGTACTCGGGGTTCCCGAACCGGTGGTGATGTAGTTGAACTTGATGGGGAAATGAGTTTCGTAACGAGGAGGCTCGGACGTGGTCCCGTACCAGACACGTTTCGGCGTCGTGGTGATGCTGGGCAGTGTTGTTACGTCGGATCCGCCTTTGAGGTGGACGTTCAGCCCTGAGTCGCCGTGAGTGACAACTTCGATCATTGAGGGCGGCAGAGGCGTCGACGTCGAGGGTTTGGGCCGGCGTTTCTTCGTTTTGTTTCGTTTCTTCTGATTCTGCGAAGGGAAAGGACAGAGGGAAAAATTAGATATTCGGCGATTGGACCTTGAAAACGAGCACAAAAATCAGGATGTGACGCCTCGGAAGGGCTGCCTGGGGGACATCGACGCGGAATGCCATGGGCGGTGCCGCGACATTCCGCGTTCGAGTTTCGATGGTGATCGAGGATCGGACAACTGGAAAGTCTCAGACTTCTAGCCTTCCGGAACTTACTTTCTGAGACAGGGTTCCATCTTCACTCTTTCCGGATTCGAGGTGGGCCGGCATCGGGGGAGGCTGTCGCACAGCCGGGATCGGTCTCTGAGTTCCTTTGCCCGCATCGGGAAGACCTCCGAAATCGAGGAATTTATTCGGCGTAGTTGGCCTGAAGCCGGATTTAACGGGGAAATAACTTCCCCGACTGAAAGTCAGCGGCGGAGAAGCGTATCCATCCACTTGCGGACTGAATTGCGTTTGCGGAATCAGGAACTGAGGGGTATTGAACGAATTCACTTTCGGAGCCGGATCGCTGAATTTGGGGAATTTCTCTGGGTTCCTCGCTAGATGTGATGGATAAGGGATGCTTTTCCCGCTGTCGTCGACGGCGTTGCTCGGGGCGGGCTCTCTCTTGACTCCCGGCGGGGTGACCTCGCTGATATAATCGTTCGGATGGGTCAGTCCACCGGCGGCGGAGTCCATGGGTCGGAACGAGTTCCGCATTTGGTTGAGAACCTGTTTCGGGTTGGCGGGTCGGAGCCGTTCTGGCGGGAACGACATCGGAGTGGCTTTCGAGCCCCCGCTCGAGGTGTCCTCGATCGAGTCTAACGTTACAGTAATTTTTCCCGGCGTCATCGGAATGTACGAAATAGCCGTCTTGTCGTCTTCTTCCACTACCTCGGCGCTCTGTTGGAATCCTTGCATGCCCGGCGGGAGATTCGGGATCATTGTGTTACCGTTGGGTTTGAGTCCCGTCTGGGAGAGGGTTCCCGGAGATGGGATAATATCCTCACCGCTGCCGCCCATCATCATCTGAGGCTGTCCGGCCGAGTTATGCTTCGGTTGAATCGGTTTTTGGAGGCTCGCCTGGCTGAAGAACTGATTGGGAGACATTCCCAACTCGGATGGGACCTGTCCCAGAGACGTCGCTGTGAAAGTCAAGTGGCCTCCAGCATTCAGAGGATTTCGGTTGCGCGAAAACAGATTTGCCCCTGGGCCGCCACTTAGGGAACCGATCGACGGTACCCGAATCGAACTCGAAGCCTGATTCCCGAAAGGAGTCTGCGGGGGTCCGGACGCGAATCGAGCGAAGCTTCCGCCGAATCCCGGGAAGGAACTTTCCGATGACAGCTGATGATTAAAACGTCCGCCGTAGAATCCGGGCATCTCGCTGAATGACGGGTTCATCGACGACGCCGAAGCGAAGGGGTTCGAAGGACGGTTCGATTTCCTCGAGAAAATGCTCGGTAATCGGGAGAATATCGACTGCCTCCGCTGTCGTGATTTCGCGACGTTCGATGCGCGATCGTCCTCCGCTTTAATAGCGAAATCGATGTCATCGCCAACGTGGTGATGATCGACGACGGGGGTGATATCAGCGGACCGGCGCTTCCTCGAATGAATATGGTGCACGTGCTGTTCTTGGAAGGGGTTGAATCCGGAGGGAGTCTGAGGGGCTGCACCGAAGAACCTGCAGGATCGAGGGTTCATAAATGTTAGAGTTATCGTAGAAAACTGATAAGGCTCATAAGAAGACGAGCACGACGATGACGTCATGGGACAAGAGATTGGGAAAGGGGAAGCGGAGGCTTTAGTCGGAAACTCATTCCGAACGGTACAACATGGCAGATCCCCTCCTCGCCCCCCCCCCGCCCCGAATCCCCAGGTCTGAGACATCAGTCGACTAAATTATCCCGGATAAGGAAAGTCTCTTACGTTTGAGGACTGCCTGACGTGGCAGCTCCGAACAGACCTCCGTAGCTGGTGTCATATGTCGAGACCGGTGAATAGCCGGGACTGGTTTGATAGAATCGCGACGGAGGCTGTGGGTAAGCCGGACTGTATTGAGGCTGTTGCTGCTGCTGCTGATGATGGTGGTGGTGGCGGTGTGGCTGTTGCTGCTGCTGCTGTTGCCGTGCCTGTTGTGGGGCTTGGAAAGGAGTCTGTGGACTCTGTTGAGTGTTCGGGAACACGTAATCGAATTGCGGGACTTGACCCGACCCGGGGACTTGGCTTGGGAATTCAGTTTTCGCGGCGCCTCCCGTCGGTCCGAAAGATTGGCCAAAATGACTCACAGCTTCGGGACCCCTGAAGAAATGGCTTTCAGTGCCGCCGTTCAAGTTCTGTCTCCCTGGATCAAAGTCTTGTTTCGGGGGGAACGGGTCCGAGAACCGGATGGCGTCCTGTACTGGTCTTGGAGTTGGGAATTGCTGGAGTTGGAATTGAGGAACTGTCGGTGGAGGAGGGGGAGTGAACTGCGTGGGGAACCTCTGAGGAACCGGATGATTCATCTGCTGATTCACGAATTGAGGGACTTCTTGTTGCGCTACTTGAGGTGCGTGGAAGTGTTGGACAGGGGGTTCTCGAGCATGCTGAGTTGGGGGGAATCGTTGATGGGGAAATCCCTGAGGTTGCGTGAATGCGGGAGGTTCTTCCCCAAAATGTTGTTGCGGAGCCGACGGAGGTACGTACGCCGGTTGGGCCGGGTTCTGGGGCGCAGGCTCCTGAGGTGGGAAGGTTCCCAAGGGTCGCTCGGCGCTGAACATGCGATCATATTCGGGCACCTCGTTCTTGGCGGCTTGAGAGGGTGGGCGATTCTTCTTTCGGTGTCTCTTTGGTTGTACGGGTGGGGGGCGATAGGTTTCTTGTTGTGCAGGCGGTACACGCGACGGCACAGTGGGTCGGAGACCGGGCACTCGAGGAGCGGTTAAATCGGTAGATTCGACCGGGACGCGAGGTCTGGACTCGAACTTCGGGGGACGAGCGACCAGAGATTGAGTTTGGGTGCGAGGAGGCGTCTGGAACAAGAAATTTACGTGATTTTATAAATCTTCAAGTCTCGCTAAGGATCCATATATGACCGAGGGAATCAGTCGCAAACCGTCGGACTTTCCGCACGAAACAATTTGAAGCCTCGAGTTTCACTCACGTCTGGTCTCCGAGGCTCAGAATGACGATCAAGATGCTCTGGAGGGGCGGGCTGAACCACCGACGTAGTTTGCGGCTTACGTGACGGTCTGGATTTCTTCTTGAAAGTCGTTGTCTTCTTAGCGACGGGAGCGTCGTCGGATTCGTCCTGCGGCTTGGGTGTCGGTGTAGGTCTAGGTTTCCTCTTCCGTGATGGCTTTTTCACTGGATTAGGTTTCTCTTCCGTCGCCGGGGCGGATGCACTCGGAGCTTCCGTAGTCGTCGGCCTTGAGAGTTTCGAGCGGATTTTCGCCCTTTTCGGGGTCGGAGTCGTCGGACGCTCGGTACTCGCAGCCAACGCCGCCGCCGCTGTCGTCGTTGCCGCGGGCGCCGCGGGAGTCGTCTCGGGTTCCGATACTCTGCGTTCGAAACTCACCGAAGTCGTGGCCTCGGTCGCGCTGACTGTCTGCTCGATATTCTGAGATTCGGAAGTGGCGTATTCGGGGAACTTATACTTCTGTTTTATGCCGTAGAGCTGCTTGTTCAGGTGGAAAAAATTCGGAGAGTCCACGCAAGTGTCTTTCGCTATTTTGTCGTAGTCGCAGATCATGAGTTTTTGGTTGAATGTTGAATTCGGCGGACAGATGAACGAGAAGCGTTTGCCTTCTTTCTTGCAGTAGTGGAAGACTTCGCATCCGAATTGTAGATCGGCGTAATATCCCTCGAGCCTTCCGTGGCAGTCAAATGTGATGTACGGGAGCAGTTTCTGCAGAGGGTCGGTTTTGGGCCGGGCTGCGAGGGGATCGTCGTCGTCATCGTCGTCGTCGTCGTTGCCACCGCTCGTCGTGTTCTGCCGCACCTCGGCGTTCTTTCAGAATTGAGGGAAGAAAAAATAAACTTTACTACACGCTTTTCTATTCCAGCGAGCGAATCGTGAGATTATCGCAAGTCACGCTCGTGCAGACAACGAGCGGACAAGTCAGCCCTTCCTGTCGGAAACGATCGATACAACCGTGGACACGCTCTACGTCGATACGGAATGAGCGAAGCGAAATGAGCGCTCCGCCTTGACGTCGCCGCCGCGGCTGACGCTCCCAGTTAACGCGACGCTGCGGCGGTGACACTGGGGCTGATATGAATCGTTTCTTCGAGCGTCTGAGGTCCGCTCATCCGCACCGCATTTAAGCGCTAATTCAGTCTTAACTAACCAAGCGGACGAGCGAAGCACAGGACTATTGAAGCAAATAGCGTTTCAGATAGGTACGGTGAGGCTTCGGAAGAGCCAACCACCGTATCTCGACGGCGAAGGGGACGAACTTTCTCTTCGATGATTCTACCGGATGGATAACATGCTCTATTAAAAGCGTTTCCTACTTCGCCTCGCTTTCTGGTCATCCTTTCCTTCGTTCGAGTTACAGGTTTCGTATTTTCGTTCTTGCCCTCCCGTGGGGACTTCTTTTCAGTCAAGGAGCCAACCGTCTTGTCAGCGGTGCGGTCGAAAGGAGATTCTGCCCCACTGAGGTGAACAGGAGAAAAGTTCCGAGAAACTTCTTTCTTAAGATCGGTGCAGCGACGCAATTTTTTCGAATGGAAGCCCATTAATTCTCTCGCGGAAAGGAACTCCCAAGAACAATTCTTTTCCCCAAAGGAATTCACTCCAAGGCCGCGCTACATTCCGTGAAAAAGGCCCAACAATTAGGTCGATGATGCTTTTGGGTGCCCGCGGTTCGAGCTCAGGTGGAAATTCCCAAAAAACGTCGTGAATTTGGACTCACCTGTGAAGATTGAGGCTCGATATTATCGTCGCCGTCGTCATCGTAGTATTCCACTGACTCATCGTTGTCGATCGCCGCCGCCGTCTCGAGCACGGGACTGACTGCAATGATCAGCGTCAAATCTTAGCTTCCGCATCCGATCTGAGATGGTGAATGAAAAGATTGGAGACATAGCGGTACTCGTCGTCTGCCTTCGAGGAGCGTCAACTTCCGGTGAGGGAAGCGCGAATTAAGGCATTTGGTTGCAGAGAGCAGAATATCGGATCCGTCTCTGGAGCGACCTCCACCGACGTCGCTCTGCTTCCCAGGGTAGGGAAACCTGAAACGTGTCCTTAGCACCTCCTGCGTATATACGGATATACCTATATTAGATACTTGCCCAATAGGAACACGGCGATAACGCAAACAACAGAGCCGAAAGCCTTCATTTCGGCTGTTCTCAAATTCCGTTCTCCGATGCTCAACAGTCGACCATTATCCTTCCCGTGCTGAAAAGACGAAAATGGGTGAAGTGTTACTCGATCGCAGAAAAGACTCGACCTGACCTCACACCTACCGCCGCGTCTTCTGCCAGGGAGGAATCGCCTATAGTGGATTACATCGTTAATCGTAAGCAAGCTATGCCGAACATATTAGCATTTTCAATCTCGCAACCTCGGCCATCCGCTCTCTAATAATACTTGATCCTTTAATCAATTTCCTCTTCCGGAATCGTTAGAGTTCTAGAAAGTGGGAGGAAGATTATGAATCGTCGCGAATTCCGATTTCTGTGGCTCAGAGCCATCGGTATCGAGTCAATGGGTCTGAGTGAGTCTCTGACAATGGAAAAAGAGTTGAGAGCTTTGCCCTTTTCCCGGCTTTTATCATGAACTGGCTCAGTCCCCTCAATCGGCGCGTCTGCGTCCTTGGATTTTATTCCTGCGAAAGGATCTCGGCTCGGCATCTCGAACCGATATTTTTCCGCGGTAAATTGTGCTGTGCGCTTCGGGTGGCTACGGCACGACTATTATTGTTGTCGTTGTAATTATTATTACTATTATTATCATTTTTATTATTATGGGTATTCTTGTGGTTATCGACATCGCCGCCAACACCAGCGTCGTCGTTGCTGTCGTCACCAGCGGCATCACTTCCTGAAACCGCACCTTCATGAGAAAATGAAGCAGAATCCAGAATCTTTAGCGAATCCATCCATGTGAAATGCCGAAGCATCTGTAACGGATCCACCCCAATGAAGCGCCGCTGGTCGAGCGTCGGATCAACTTCCGCTAATTCTACGCCATGGGAAGAAGACCAACATGATGGTTGTCTTCGTCTCAGTCATCGCCGTTGTTTTCGACAATAACAGCCACAGAGATGAAGAACAAGAAATTAAGCAAGCCAAACACATCCGCCTCGCGAAGCCTCCCCCATCGAATGGATCGGCCAGTCTGCCAGCCGAGCAACCAACTGACGGACTGACGGTCGGAAGGACGGACCGACCGACCGACGAACGATCCAACCGACCGACGAGCTACGCATCGGACCAACGAACCTGTAGTCTATCGGACGAACAGACAAACAACTCTCACAGATAGCATAACGAACGTTTCCCGTGTGTTCCGAGAGGACCGGCTGGAAGCTAGGCCGGATCATGGAAAAATCCACGCTCCTCGTCGCTGCGAGGAAATTTTCAAGTTTTCGTCCTTGAGTGAAGCAGCACAAGCAATATTAGACTCGTTAGAAGCGCAGAACGCCGCCGCCCGCTCGATCGACTCGGATTCGATGAATTAGCCTCGGCGGCGGCGGCGTTCGAGTTTTTGGTAACTCAGCAGCGGCAGACTTATTGTCACACTGGTGAGTTCCATTCAGCTTCACTCGTTTCGAGCTAATTCATTGCTTCGATCGTAAGTCCGCCGCGTCGACGTCTACGCCAGCTATACTCCCTTTCCGTTCGTCAATAACCGTGGTGAGCGTCAATGGTGGCGCGTAGAAACTTGTGAATAAAGTTTTTCAAATGCGGGAGTGTTTGTCTTTCTTCTTGGGACGACCCGACGAAGAGTTCGATTATGCTGGCTCAATTTGCGAGATTAGTTGGAGTTCTGTAGCCAGTTTCCACGTCGCGCGTCGTCTCAGCGTCCAATGGCTGGATGTAAATAGCGAGTCGAGACGAAGATCACTTTGAAATGCAAATTTTGCTTTTGAGCAGCATGTTCTTTCGTTCTCGGCTTGGGCTTCGATTTTTCCTCGACTTCAACAATGAGAGAGAATCGCGCTGACACCAGATCAAGTTATCGCACTGTCCCTAAATAGGTCAACTTGCGAAATGGACGAGGAGTGAAAGTTCAAAAAGATTTTCCCCGTCGCACGCATACTCCATTCCCGAAGCCAAAAGATGAGCGATAGAGGAAGTCGAAGTCTTTGCTCAGACATCGCACGCCACTCGTGTATGTCGATTTATGATCGGAGATGGACCAAAACAAAATTTTGTGAATTCACCGGAGCTGTGAAAAATAATCGACCAGAACCAACAGCGATTCCTTGCTCAAGTGATAAGTGATAAGATCGGGGAAACATCGGCATTGTCGTCGCCTGCCCTTCTTGCCTCACTCAATGAGGTGCTGCCACGGAGGAGCGAAAAGCCCCATCGTTCATGCGCGAATCGGTCCCATGGGAAAGTCGCCGAAAGTGATGTGGGTGATCCACATCTACTACTCTTGATATGCGCTTCATAGTAGTGTAGGGCAAGTGGTAATTTCTGGCATTCGAAGCGTGTCGAAACTTTCTTCCGGAAAAAACGCACAAGATCTCATCGGCTTCAGTCTTCCACTCTCTTACGGACGTCTTCTTTTTCTTTCTCGCTCTCTTCATTCGCTCAGACCCGGACCGAATCAGAGAAGTCTTTGTGTGTTACGGCGAAAACTCTCGCCACCGAGCCGAAAGCTCGACACCAAAAATGAATCTGCGGTCCGGAGATAAACAAATATAACGCCAACTGGTACAGCTGGAGCCACCGTTACAATTGATGTTTATCGGGCCTCGGTGCTCTGGACGGCTGAAGTGTGGGAGACGAGAGATCGTACTTTTTCTCTCTCACGGACGCGGGGAAAAAAATCCGAATATCACACCTCCGCCCCCGATCCGATGTTCGCAAGATACGGACTTTCGTGAAACCGATGATGATGAACAAGGAGAGAAACGACGACGCCCCGCGCGCTGGAAGCTGGAAGACTCAATTTAGCGGTCGGGATCCGCACAGACTCTCGTGAACTCGAGAGATCGGGCTCGAGCCCACAAATGAATTTTCGCGAAATCGATAATCTTTGGGTGGTGATTTATATTGGTCATTTCGAGAGGAAATTTCAGAAAACACGGGAAAGGGGATAAGTCCGCGGTAGAGAAGCGTGCGAAAGCATTCTACAGCTCTGGAATAAGGTGGGAGGCACTCTCGGACTCTTGAGATCCCTGCGATGAGCTCATCGCAGGATTCTCGCTCAATTAATTACCCTGCTCTCGATTGGTATGTCCTGTTCTTTCCACGCGCCGCGCCGTTCCGACCGATATATGGCACCTCCTCCTTCTCCTGCCCGCGACCAGCAGAAATTCGGAAACGTCGCTTCACTTTCTCAGCCCTGTCGGCAGACTGACGCCTTCACGTTTTTTTTCGCACAAAAAAAGTTGTCTGGGACAGAAAGTGTCTTCTGTCCGTGCAAAGCAGGTCTCACCACTGCGGTGATACAATCTGCTTTATGAATAGGCTTCGGCCCCGTCAGTCGACGATGGCAGCTGCTATTTCGTTCGCATGCTTTCGTTCTCTGTAGATTCGGGGAAAAATGACGCGGGCACCAAACGCGCACACGGGAAACAAGGAAGGGGTCTATTTTCCGTTCACTTAGGAAGTTACGTCTTGAAAACAATGTGTACTTTACAAGGGAACTTCTATCCACTCACTCATCCGGAATATTTCTATCCGTTCACCATCTATCTACCTAGCTATCTGTCCATACGCATATTTTCACGACCAGACACGCACGAGAAAAATGAATCTGCATGTGAGAGCTATACTTCTCTGGTGTTTCCGCCGTGGTGTTCTCCGGCACCGCTGTCTGACTGTGTTTATCCGTTTTCCCATCTTCTCGTTGGTTGTTTTGAGCTTTCCCCCCGCAAGAATAAGAAAAGGAACAAGCAACACGAATATCTTACTTCAACGAGTGGAACAACTTTGAATTTTCGCGTCGGGCCCTTGTGAGAAATAAGTCTGTAACTTTTGTGAGAATCGCTCCCCGGATTGTTCGCGACCGCTCCAGAACACCTATCGAGGAAGAGCGGTATCGAATTCTCCTTCCGTCGCTTTCGGACGGCGCCCGGCAAGAGCAGCGGTTCTGAGCGTGAGTCTAATTGGAAGGAACTCATTTATTTAATGACGGCGCTTCTGCGCGGCGAAAAAGACGCGATAAAAAATTGATGAAAAAAAGTGAATCGGTTCCACCGGTCTTCTACGCCATAAATTCTGAATTTCAGCCTAAAAACTCGACATGCGAACAGGACTGCTGTTCTCGTTCGATTCGACGCGTATCGACCATTTTTATGCGCTTATCATCTCGATCTCGGGCCTAATCAATCGCTTCCGCGAGTGATATTCTTGGCGTGATAAACGTCATAAACAGCGCCGTTCCTCACGGGAGGAAGGAGTGTTCGTCGAATCGACAATCGGAAACAGAGATCCCCTGGAGCTCTGATTCAGCCGGGAAGAGAGATGCCTCACATCCGAGGGAATTACTCGGAATCAAAGACATACCCTCGAGGGAAGATCTCGGAATCGTCATTGGACCGATTCGCAGATTCACGACGCTCTGAATTTGAATTTTCCATTCTCCTGAGGATTCTAATCCGGAGCAACGTTCAACTCGGTCGCGTCCGACGGCTTGTACCGGGACGTAGCAGCTACAAAAAAAAAAACAGCGCGGTGAAGGCTTATTGATTCTGCGGTAATGAGCACGAGCTCCCAGAGCAAGGAACGAGGGAGAGGCTCCCGCAGGATGCGAGGACGCAGAAAGAACATCCACGTGAAGCCTTACCGCGGAGAGAAATCTCAAAGCTATTTGTGCGGCTTCAGCCTGTCAGAAGATGAAAAACTTTCAGTCGGGACCGTTCGCATTCATCATTTCACCTTTGATCCGAAGCGATATCGCTCTAAATAGCCACCGCACACCACCGCTGGTCAGTTACCGGCGGTTCCCACGGACGTCGTGACCGGCCTTCTGTTCAGATTCTGTAGGCAGGAGAAAAACTAACGGCTGTAGCTCATCGGAAGGTCACCCTGACCTTTACGTAATTCACACTTTTGACCCGACGGAAGCTCTGACAAAATACCGGCAGATATGAATAGATCCCGCCGCATCAAATGGGACTCGTAAAACACTCTCTGAACGCCAGAAGAGCGCGACAGCGAGTCACCGTGGACGCTGAGTGGCGATTCGGGCTCCCGCTCGTGTAGGAAGGATCGAATGCGGAAACTGCCAGCGACGACGAATTAAAGCATGAATTTCAGATGGGAGCATATCGTCAGCTGATGCCTGCTTTCGGCTCGTGCCATTTTCGGTGTCTGCACGAGTCTGGGTGAAACAGATGAGAGGGCTCAGTCAAATGAAGGTGTGTCTGTCGTCTGCCGAGAATTCGCCTGCGAAAAGCAGCCGCGAAGTAGGAACTCACGCAATGGGCGCTTTAAGTCAAATCACCCAAATCACGGTCCTGTGAGACACTTTTAAGTGATGGTCATCTCCGTCATGGCGCCGTTCCCAAGATCGGCCGCTTCTGCAGAAGATCTTCGTGATCAACAGCAGGACGAACTACAGCACGAACGATGGAGTCGCGAAGCTTCTCATTGCATGAGCTTACGACGATCGGACGGACGAACGATCGGGCGAGCGAGCGTGTAGACAGATTTGGAAGCTGGCCGTTCGCCCGGAAATCGTTGGAGAAACGACCGGATAGTGTCATGGATGCCTCGGATTCCTACCACCTCTTCTTGCACCAAGTTCATCCGAGCGCGAAGCATGCAGCGAGCGGTGATCATCTTCGTCGTCTCGTCTTCCAGCCTGTCGCTCCGCTGAGGAACAGCTCGGAAATGGATTTCCGAGAATGGGAGAAATTTCACCGAGCTCGACAAGGGCTTCACGTCAGTAAATCAACGTCTTGCAGCGCCGACTCTTGGCCTCGGGAAGAGAAATCGACAGAAGGTTTTCTCTCGCGATGGACAGGTCGCCG